>NC_134688.1:173319444-173619444 GCF_050947455.1 Rhinoderma darwinii
TATTTCTTTTTGATCATCTCTGTAGATGGGGTTCCCAGGAATGTTTCAGGTATCAGGTTTCTGACCTTAGTACCTAACTAACCTGTGGGTGAGGTAGTGCAACAAGAGGTGTTATCGGTGAAAGCCCTGGATTTAACTGAGAAGACTATGAAGGAAATCTATCCAGGACATTTCCAGGACTCCAACCTCTAGATGGGTGAAATATTTTATTCACATTTGGCAATTCTATTGCATCTGTTTTCTGTCAATTGACATTGAAAAAATATAAAACACAATTTTCTACTTTTTGACATGACTGTCTAAACTAGTGCTTATTTCCTTATATGTACTCAGAAATGTCCCATCATATTCCGTGCCTGCCAAGATTCTCACCGTGTGCCCCTCCGTGTATGAAAATACATTGGGATTATCCATTAATGCCATACCCATGTCTTTTGTATTAGAGGATTGCTTCGTTAAAGGTGGTGCACGTTGGTTGGGATTCATATTCAAATACTGTGCAAGATGTCCACAGCCCTCACGAGGAGGAGCTCCAAAAGAAAAACTATGCAAAATTCAATTGTCCAAAAATCTAGTTTCAGACCTTCTTATACTGCAAAAACTTAATGACAGCATCGATTTGGCAAAAAGTATTGTATACAAATCCCTTTGACGATGTGATGATTTGGAATTTTTTGGTTCTGTTGTTTCATTATGTGACCACACACCGCGTTCCAAATTATTATGAAAAATTTTATTTTTCGCTGATTTTCGTAAATAGTCGATGCAAATGACAGTCAGTATAATCTTCAAGCCAACAACCGTTGGAGTATAATGCAAATTTTATTGAACAAATCTCCTAATGATAACAGATTTTTTTTTAGAAGTAAAAAACTCAAAATGCACTGTTTCAAATTATTATGCACAACAGAGATCAAAACATTTCAAAGGTTGTAAGGAGAACTAAAATGGTAATTTGTTGAATTTGCAGCATCAGGAGGTCATATTTACAGAAATCAAAAGCTCTTTTAATAAAAAAAAAAACTTAACAGGCCAAGTTACATGTTAACATAGGACCCCTTCTTTGATATCACCTTCACAATTCTTGCATCCATTGAATTTGTGAGTATTTGGACAGTTTCTGCTTGAATATCTTTGCAGGATGTCAGAATAACCTCCCAGAGCTTCTGTTTTGATGTGAACTGCCTCCCACCCTCATAGATATTTTGCTTGAGGATGCTTCAAAGGTTCTCAATAGGGTTGAGGTCAGGGGAACATGGGGGCCACACCATGAGTTTCTCTCCTTTTATGCCCATAGCAGCCAATGACACAGAGGTATTCTTTGCAGCATGAGATGGTGCATTGTCATGCATGAAGATAATTTTGCTACGGAAGGCACGGTTCTTCTTTTTGTACCACGGAAGAAAGTGGTCAGTCATAAACTCTATATACTTTGAAGAGGGCATTTTCACACCGTCAGTGACCCTAAAGGGGCCTACCAGCTCTCTCCCCATGATTCCCGCCCAAAACATGACTCCGCCACCTCCTTGCTGACGTCGCAGCCTTTTTGGGACATGGTGGCCATTCACCAACCATCCACTACTTCATCTATCTGGACCATCCAGGGTTGCACGGCACTCATCAGTAAACAACACGGTTTGAAAATTAGTCTTCATGTATTTCTGAGCCCACTGCAACCGTTTCTGCTTGTGAGCATTGTTTAGGGGTGGCCGAATAATAGCTTTATGCACACTTTCAAACCTCTGGAGGATCCTACACCTTGAAGTTCGCCGGACTTCAGAGGGACCAGCGGGTTCAAATACCTGTTTGCTGCTTTGCAATGGCATTTTAGCAGCTGCTCTCCTGATCCTATTAATTTGTCTGGCAGAAACATTCCTCATTATGCCTTTATCTGAACGAACCCGTCTATGCTCTGAATCAGCCACAAATCTTTTCACAGTACGATGATCACGCTTAAGTTTTCTTGAAATATCCAATGTTTTCATACCTTGTCCAAGGTATTGCACTATTTCACGCTTTTCGGCAGCAGAGAGATTCTTTTTCTTTCCCATATTGCTTGAAACCTGTGGCCTGCTTAATAATGTGGAACGTCCTTCTTAAGTCGTTTTCCTTTGATTGGGCACACCTGGCAAACTAATTATCACAGGTGTCTGAGATTGATTACAATGATCCAAAGAGCCCTAAGACACAATACCATCCATGAGTTTAATTGAAAAACTAATACTTAAATGTTTATGACACTTAAATCCAATGTGCATAAAAATTTGGAACACGGTGTATATAAGTAAGAATAGCTGTCCTTCTTAATAAAGTCCATTCGCATACTACACTGTTGAAACAGTATTCTTTCTTCGGCTACGATTGCCGAGATCCAAAGGAACTCCAGATGATCTTGTGCGGGAGGTCTCCCGTTATAGGGGTTCCTCCATACACTATGTCTGGGTGATCCATAGCTGTTATTGTGTGGGAGGTCTTTGAGTGCATGTGTGGAGTGGCAACAAATGTCTGCTCACCACATGAAAGGCACTTGGGATGAGTGACTTATTGTCGTTTATATAACGGTGTAAGTCTTTCTTGTCTCAGTGTTAGACACCCATTGATATTAAGGACTACTGAACAGGAGTGTATATGCAGTTACCTCCCAAATGGGAATTGGTGTGAGAATGATGATTTGAAAACTTTTATTATGTGTGTCTTCATCTATTATTTATATATTTTTTGGGGGGTTGATACATGGATGCCGATTTGTGATATATTGTTACACTAGCTTTTTAGTGCACATGCTCTGGGAATAGTCTGGCCCATCTTCTCTTCTTTATATGGATTGTTACTAAATTATCAGTATTGGTTTTACCCTTACAATGAGATGTTGGTAAATTGGACACTAAATGTGTTGGAATTATGGTTGTTGGGTGGATCATTACCAGCATGTTTGATAGCGTTACACCTCACCTAGGACACGTTGACAACATCTACATGGTAATAGTACTGGTCCTAGACAATTGGGGAATAATAAATACCCACCCATAGGATGTTATCAATTGAGTTCTCATTGGCCAATTAGGAGTTTAGCTGTTGTGTCAGTGCGCAGATACCTGAAGATAATTTTGGGCGAATGGGCTGATGGGCGAAGCAACGCAAGCGCAGTTGCAAATTACAGGCAGTTCGCGCATGCACACAGGTTAATGAGACGATGTAAGTAAGGCTCGGTCCTGACTTCCTATGAAGGCATCATTGTAAGTTCTATGGCACTATGTTTTTTATATATTATTGTTGATATATCTTTTTTGCTATATTCGAAACACATGTCTGGGAGGCGGTGGGAGTAAGTGTATGGCAATATCATTATATATACTTGGACATTTTATATTTTTGTATGCTTGATAAAGATTCCTGTGTGGGTCGAACGTAGCGCCATAACGTCTTTATTTTTAAAAGATAAATAATATTTACAAAATCAAGCCTACGTGACGGCGGCGACTTGCGCCCTATCAAATGTTAACCTCTTTTTGTGGTTCTTGGAAATAATGATGATATAAAGTGAACATAACCCCTTTTAATCATCTGTATTATCCTGGAGACATTTTATAGATGATGTTCTTTTGTATGGCAGGGAACTGAGGAAATCCTGGTAAAATTCTTGCATTATCTTAATCAGAATGATATGAATATCAGAGTTACAAGCAAACATAGTCAATCCAAAATTGAGTTCTTGTACTTAAGGTCCTATTACATGGCCCGATATGGGCTGTGCAAACGAGCACCAATCAACAAGACAGCTTTTTGATTGGCACTCGTTTGCTCCTTCTATAAGGAGCAATGATCAGTTATGTATGGGAATGAGTAATCATTACTATGATCGCTCGTCACCATACATTTCCATCATGTCAGAAGCACATCTCCCTGTTGAGAGATGTGCTGCCGACAACGAAAATATGTAATGCCCCATAAACGATACGGTCAGCCGATGAACAAGCGTTTGCTCGTTAATCGGCTGATCGTTGCCCTGTTTGTTCGATAATTGGGCCTTTACAGAATCTTGTTGAATCCAATGGCAAAATCGTCACTGACATTTTTAGGAAAACTACCTCTGTGAACTTATAATTGATGCCTGACTTCTCCCATCATGTGCACATAATTAGGGCAATTCCACAGGGATAATTTCTGCATGCCAGGTGTATCTGATCCTTGGGTGAATGCTATGAGAAATAATCAAATGATCTGATGACAGGGTGTACAAAGAGAGGATATGAGAAATCCCACGTTGTTCAGGAATATGAACACGAAAGGGTTATGAATCTAAGTAATCTCCTTGAGCCGAGACTTCCAAAAAAATCTGACAATAATATGGTCAAATTTACCTCAAAGTATAACAAACAATGGCAGTCAATGCAAAATATATTTTGCAAACATTGGTCTATGTTAAGAACAGATAAACATTGGGCAAAGCTACATACCCCAGCTCCGGTGATGACACCTTAACGGAATCCAAATTTGCGGTATATGCTGGTTCGGAGCCAATATGTCCCCTCCCCAATGAACCAGTATATCTTTGGCTTAATTAGGGTAATGTATCATGTGGTAAATGTGGGGCATGCCAGACAATGGATAGGTCATATTTCTTTACCAATTCGGATGAATCAAAAGTGTACAAAATTGTACACTTCATTAATTAAAATACCAGGAAAGATGTCTACAACACGCACTGTCCCTGTAGAAAGATCTGCATAGGTATAACATACAGGGAGTTTAACCCGTTAGTGACCGCCAATACGCCTTTTCACGGCGGCCACTAATGGGCTTCATTCTGATGCATAAGCCTTTTTACGGCGCTGCATCAAAATAAGTAAACAGAGCAGGGAGCCGTTATATCTCCCTGCTCTCAGCTACCAGGGGTATCTGAGGGCTGGGGGCATCTCTGCTCGACCGGGTGAGATCGATATCAGTATCAAGCTCACCCGTTTAACCCCTCAGATGCGGGCGCTCAATAGCATTTGCCGCATCTGAGTGGTTTTGGAGAGAGGGAGGGAGCTCCCTCTCATCCCACTGACACCCGGCGATAAGATCACCGAGTGTCTGTGTCTCCGATGGCAGCCGGGGGCCTAATAAAGGCCCACAGGTCTGCCTGTAGTGAATGCCTGCTAGTTCATGCCTGTCCGATTTAAACGGACAGGCAGTAATACACTGTATTACAAAAGTATTGCAGTATATTATAATGGGACTAGTAAAAAAGTAAAAAAAAAGTTTCATAAAGTTAATAAAAAAAAATCTGAAAAAAAAAATGAAAAACCCACTTTTTCCCCTTACAAACTGCTTTACTATTAAAAAACCAAAATAAAGTAAAAAAGTTACGCATATTTGGTATCGCCACGTCCATAACGACCTCAACTATAAAGCTATTACATTATTTAACCCGCACGGTGAACGCTGTAAAAAATGTAATAAAAAACTATGGAAAAATTGCTGTTTTCTGTGAATCCTTCATCTGTGATAAAAAGTGATCAAAAAGTCGCATCTACTCCAAAATGGTAACAATAAAAACTACAAGTCTTCCCGCAAATAAAAAGCCCTCATAAAACTGCATCGGCTGAACAATAAAAAAATTATGGCTCTTCAAACATGGAGACACAAAAACAAATAATTTTGAAAAAAAAGCGTTTTTAGTGTGTAAAAGTAGTAAAACATACAAAATCGACACAAATTTGGTATCGTTGCGATCATAATAACCCGCTGAATAAAGTTATTGTGTTATTTATACCACACGGTAAACGGCGTAGATTTAGGACGCGAAAAAGAGTGGCGAAATTTCCGTTTTTTTTCTATTCCCCCCAAAAAAAGTTAATGAAAGTTAATAAACAAATAATATGTACCTCAAAATGGTGCTATTAAAAAATACAACTTGTCCCTCAAAAAACAAGACCTTATACAGCTATGTCGACGCAAAAATAAAAAAGTTATAGCTCTTGGAATGCGACGATGGAAAAACTTAAAAAATACCTTGGTCATTAAGGTTTAACCACTTCCCGACCGCCCACAGTAAATTCACGTCGGCACTTGCTGGGCTCTGTGCAGTGCCGACGTGAATTCACGGTGGGTGTTAAAAGTGCGATCCGGGTGTCTCAGAGTAGCGCTGACACCCGGATCGCGCTGTTATCACCTGCCTCTGATCCCGGAGATATGATCGGGACCTGATTAGTTCAGGTCCCGGTCATGTGATCGCAGGGAAAGTGTGTTGTAGCGACGAACTGGAAAGTTTGTTGCTATAACAAACTGGAAACTTTGTTGCTACAACAAACTTTCCCGGGGACCGATTGCAGGTGCTGCAATCGGTTATAAGGCAAAACCGGGGGCCATACAACAGCCCCCGGGTCTGCCATGCACAGCAGCCTATGAGAACCAGCCGGAGGCCGGTCCTCATAAGCTTCCTGTCAGTGTGACTCTCAGCGTCACACTGACAGTTTATAATACGTTACACTACCTAGGTAGTGTAATGTATTATAGCAGTGATCAGTGCTGCCAGTCTTCAAGTAAAACAAGTAAAAAGTAAAAAATAAAGTAATAAAAATGTTTTATAAAAGTGTAAAAACAAGTTATAAAAGTTACAAAAACAAAAAATGCTTTTTTTCCTACAATAAGTCTTTTATTATAGGAAAAAAATGAAAATGTTAAAAAAACGACACATATTTGATATCACCGCGTTCATAACGACCCAAACTATAAAACTATAATATTATTTTTCCCGCACGGTGAACACCGCAAAAAAAATAATGAAAAAACAATGTCAGAATCACTATTTTTTGGTCATCAACCCTCCCAAAATATAGCATAAAAAGTTATCAAAAAGTCGCATGTACCCCAAAATAGTACCAATTAAAACTACAACCCGTCCCGCAAAAAATAATGGCTCTCAGAATATGGTGACACAAAAAATAAATAATTTTATCGAAAAGTGATTTTATTGCGCAATCGCCACAAAACATAAAAAACCTATATACATATGCTATCACCGTAATCGTACCGACCCGCAGAATAAAGTAAAATGTCATTTATACCGCACGGTGAACACTGTAAAAAAAATACAAAAAACATTGCCAGAATTTATGTTTCTTTGTCACTTTGCTTCCAAATAAATCTAATAAAAAGTGATAAAAAAAATCACATGTACCCTAAAATGGTACCAATGAAAAGTACAGATTGTCCCGCAACAAATAAGCCCTCACACAGCTCCGTTGGAGAAAAAATAAAAAAGTTCTGGCCCTCAGAATATGGCGATGCAAAATGTGCAGAGTGTTCCAAAAGTGGATAAGATCGGGCGCCATTTATCAGTGTGACACCGGCCCCATATCTGCGAATTATTATTTATGTACCCCATTATTATACCCTCTTATTATGCCCTGATGTACTCTGCCCAGTTTACACATACCCCCACATTATAAATTGAAATACCAGCAAAACCCCAAACAGAACAGTTACCAAGCAAAATCTGCGCTCCAAAAGCCAAATGGCGTTCCCTCCCTTCTGAGCCCCACAGCGTGTCCAAGCACCAGCTTACGTCCACATATATGATATTTTATATCCGGGAGAACCCGCTCAACATTGTATGAGGTATTTGTCTTCAGTGGCACAAACTGGGCACAATATATTGTGCATTAAAATGGCATATCAGTGGAAAATTTTAATTTTCACTTTGCACCATCCGCTGCGCATTAACGCCTTCGCGCACCACGACTTAATAGCATGTCGTGGTGCGAGGGGTTATATATGGAGCGGGCTCACGCGCTGCGCCAGCTCCATATTCTGCAGGTGTCAGCTGTGTATTACAGCTGACACCCGGGACTAACGGACAGGAACAGCGATCGCGCTGCTACAGGAGCCTGTAAAATGACATTATACTGCAATACATTAGTATTGCAGTGTATTGTACCAGCGACCTAATGATCGCTCGTTCCAGTCCCCTAAAGGTACTTTTGGGAGGTTTCCACTGTTCTGGTACCTCAGGGGCTTTGCATATGCGACATGACACCCGAAAACCATTCCAGCTAAATTTCAGCTCCAAAAGCCAAATATTGTTTCTTCCCTCCTGAGTCCTGCCGTGGGTCCAAACAGCAGTTTATTACCACATATGGCATATTGCTGTAATCAGGACAAAATGCTTTACAAATTTTGAGGTGATTTTTCTACTTTATTCATTGTAAAAATTAAACATTTCTATGTTTTTTCAGAAAAAAGTAGATTTTCATTTTTACGGCCTAATTCCACTAAATTCAGCAAAAAAACTGTGGGATCAAAATGCTAACTATACCCCTAGAAAAACTCCTTGAGGGGTGTAGTCTTCAAAATGGGGTCAGTTTTGGGGGGATTCCACTGTTTTGCTTACTCCAGGGCGTTGCAAACGCGACATGGCACTGAAGAACAAACCAGCAAAATCTGCGCTTCAAAATCCAAATGGCGCTCCTTCCCTTCTGAGCTCTGCCGTGGGTCCAAACAGCAGTTTAGTACCACATATAGGGTATTGGCGTAATCGGGAGAAGTAGCTTTACAAGTTTTGGGGTGCTTTTTAATCTTTATTCCTTGCAAATATTATTTTTTTAAATATTTTTTCAGAAAAAAAGTAGATTTTCACTTTCACAGACAAACTCCAATAAATATAGCAAAAGACCTGTGGGGTCAAGATGCTAACTATACCCCTAGATAAATTCCTTGGGGTGTGTAGTTTCCAAAACCGTCTCACTTTTGGGGGATTTCCACTGTTTTGGCACCACAAGACCTCTTCAAACCTGACATGGTGCCTAAAATATATTCTAAAAAAAGGAGGCCCCAAAATCCACTAGGTGCTCCTTTGCTTCTGAGGCCGGTGTTTCAGTCCATTATCACACTACAGCCACATGTGGGATATTTCTAAAAACTACAGAATCTGGGCAATAAATATTGAGTTGCATTTCTTGGGTAAAACCTTCTGTGTTACAGAAAAAAATGTATTACAAATGAATTTCAGCAAAAAAACAATAAAAAATAGTTTAGTACCGTGTTAGCCAGAGACAATATGAAATGTTAAATACTTTTGTGTCAAAAAAGACAAAAGTATAATAGGTATGATACCTTTATTGGCTAACCATAAAAGTTCTATATGCAAGCTTTCAGAGCACAGAGGCCCCTTCTTCAGGCAGTTTACAAATGAATGACTTAGAAAAAAGCACAACATTTAGATGTTACACAAAGACAATTAGTACATGAGGTGATACATCATTAAGATAACCTGGGGCAATAAAACTGAGGTTATAGGGGTGATGACTTAGGAGTTAAGGCATCTGGAGTCAGTCTGATGGGGGACTTGACAGTGTGTCCATGTAGTGGCTCATAAATCCTGGTTTTAGATTGAGGCCTTGTGTCAATGACTGGAATTTTATCATCATCTTGAATTCCCAAATTTTTCTTTCTCTGTTGTTTTTAAAATGACCCTTCAGAATGAGTACCTTTAAATCTGCCAAACTGTGGTCTGGTCCAGAGAAGTGTTTTCCCATGGGTGTATCCACCTCCTGTTTTATTGTACGTCTGTGAAGATTCAACCTGGTTTGTAGTTTTTGTATTGTTTCTCCAATGTAGATTCCTTTATTGATGCACCTTGTACACAGGATCATGTACACTACATTGGAGGATGTACAGGAGAACGTGCCAGTGATTTTATAGTCCTGCTGCGTGTTTGGTATCTGGATGGTGTTTGAAGACCAGATGTTGGTACAGGTCTTGCATTTTCTACTGTTGCAAGGAAAAGTGCCAGTCTCTGATGGTGCTGAGAGGGCACTTCTGACCACGAGATTCCTTAGGTTTGGTGGCTGTTTGTAGGCAAGGAGTGGTAAATCTGGGAATATTTCCTTCAGTTTATTGTCTTTGTTAAATATAGGTTGGAGATCAGCAGCAATTTTCCTCAAGATGTTCATTTGGGGGTTGTATATGACCTCTAGGGGCACCCTGCTGTTGTCTTCTTTCTTTTTGTACTCCAGAAGATTGCTCCTTGGAATTCTTGTTGCTCTGTAGATCTGATCATCTATAATCCTTGGATGGTATCCCTGTTGTAAGAATGTATTCCTCAGTGATAGCAGGTGTTGTTTTGTGTCTTCACAGTCTGAACAAATCCGTATGTATCGCAGAGCCTGGCTGTAGATCAGGGGTCTCAAGCACGCGGCCCGCGGGCCGCATGCGGCCCCTGGGGCTGTCAACTGCGGCCCGCGGGACACAGAGCCGCTGGTGTCGGCTCTGCTCCGAGACTCTGGAATTCCCTGACATCGCGGTCCACATATGAACAGCGATGTCTGGGGCTTCCCCAGAGCCGGAGTCCCGAGCAGAGCGCTGGTGTCGGCTCTGCTCCGGGACTCTGTAGAATTCCCTGACATCGCTGTCCACATATGAACAGCGATGTCTGGGGCTTCCCCAGAGCCGGAGTCCCGGGCAGAGCGCTAGTACAGGCTCTGCTCCGGGACTCTGTGGAATTCCCTGAGATCGCTGCCCATATATGGACAGTGTGTCAGGGTCTCGCCCAGAGCGGAGCAGAGCGCTGGTGTCGGCTCTGCTCCTGGACTCTGTAGAATTCCCTGACATCGCTGTCCACATATGAACAGCGATGTCTGGGGCTGCCCCAGAGCCGGAGTCCCGAGCAGAGCGCTGGTGTCGGCTCTGCTCCGGGACTCTGTGGAATTCCCTGACATCGCTGCCCATATATGGACAGTGTGTCAGGGTCTTGCCCAGAGCGGAGCAGAGCGCTGGTGTCGGCTCTGCTCCTGGACTCTGTGGAATTCCCTGACATCGCTGTCCACATATGAACAGCGATGTCTGGGGCTTCCCCAGAGCCGGAGTCCCGAGCAGAGCGCTGGTGTCGGCTCTGCTCCGGGACTCTGTGGAATTCCCTGACATCGCTGCCCATATATGGACAGTGTGTCAGGGTCTTGCCCAGAGCGGAGCAGAGCGCCGGTGTCGGCTCTGCTCCTGGACTCTGTGGAATTCCCTAACATCGCTGTCCACATATGAACAGCGATGTCTGGGGCTTCCCCAGAGCCGGAGTCCCGAGCAGAGCGCTGGTGTCGGCTCTGCTCCGGGACTCTGTGGAATTCCCTGACATCGCTGCCCATATATGGACAGTGTGTCAGGGTCTTCCCCAGAGCGGAGTCCCGGGCAGAGCGCTATTATCGGCTCTGCTCCGGGACTCTGTGGAAGCCTCTGACATCGCTGTCCATACATCGACAATCATGTCAGGGGCTTCCCCAGAGCAGGAGTCCCAGTGATGTCAGGAGCACAGCTGGAGTCCCAGGAAGAGCCTACTAGCGCTATGCCTGGGACTCCAGCTCTGGGCAAGCCCCTGACATCACTGGGGCAGCCTCTACAGAGGGCACTGGGGCAGCCTCTACAGAGGGCACTGGGGCAGCCTCTACAGAGGGCACTGGGGCAGCCTCTACAGAGGGCACTGGGGCAGCCTCTACAGAGGTCACTGGGGCAGCCTCTACAGAGGTCACTGGGGCAGCCTCTACAGAGGGCACTGTGGCAGCCTCTACAGAGGGCACTGTGGCAGCCTCTACAGAGGGCACTGTGGCAGCCTCTACAGAGGGCACTGTGGCAGCCTCTACAGAGGGCACTGTGGCAGCCATCTACAAGTGGGTGTGTGACAGTATCTGAAGAGGACACTGACATTATCTAGGGGTGTGTTGCATTATCTACAGAGGGCACTGTGGCCTTATCTACAGAGGGCACTGTGGCCTTATCTACAGAGGGCACTGTGGCCTTATCTACAGAGGGCACTGTGGCCTTATCTACAGAGGGCACTGTGGCCTTATCTACAGAGGGCACTGTGGCCTTATCTACAGAGGGCACTGTGGCCTTATCTACAGAGGGCACTGTGGCCTTATCTACAGAGGGCACTGTGGCCTTATCTAGGGGTGTGTTGCATTATCCACAGAGGGCACTGTGGCAGCATCCACAGAGGGCACTGCGGCACTATCTAAAAAGGGGCTGCCCAATCTTGACATGTGCTAATTGAGCCGCCGGACTGCATTTAGCGACACTTAAACTGGAAAGCTGGATTGTTGAAATCAGCACGTGGAGAAATATCTCAAATTTTAATCCTAGCGCTATTATTATAGTAATGTAGTATTGTTATAGTAATATAGTGTTATGGTGGTTCAAATAACTAATTGATTAACAATAATTTTGTATTGTATCAAATTTTAAAGTAATGCGGCCCGTCAACTTCCCATTTTTTCTATACTCGGCCCACTTACCCGGCCGAGTTTGAGACCCCTGCTGTAGATGATGGATTTCTTTATGTGTCTCGGATGGAAGCTGTTCCATCTCAGATATGCTGGACGGCCTGTAGGTTTATGGTAGATTGTTGTTTGTATGGTATTGTCTTTCATGTATATGGTCATGTCCAGAAAATGTATTTGAGATGTAGAGTAGTTGAGAGTGAGTTTGATGGTAGGATGGAACTTGTTGAAGTTTTTATGGAAAGAAAGCAGTTCATGTTCAGAGCCTGTCCAGATTATCAGCAGGTCATCAATGTACCGGAAATATGCTAGAGGTTTAGTTGCGCAGGTTGATAAAAACTCTTCCTCTAGTTTGGCCATGAACAGGTTAGCATATTGTGGTGACATTTTGCTACCCATAGCGCTTCCCATACATTGCAGATATATGTCTTTGTCAAATAAAAAATAATTGTGATGTAATACGAACCTGATGAGTTGTAGGGCTGGCTCTGTCGCTAGATTGTTCTTTTGAAGAAAGTGTTGGCATGCGGCTATGCCATCCTCATGGGGGATGTTAGAATATAAAGATTCCACATCCATAGTTGCCAATATTGTTCCCTCTGGTAGTGGACCTAGGGCTGAGAGTTTGCAGAGGACGTCTGTGGTGTCCTGAACATAACTGGGTGTGCACCTCACCAAGGGCTTTAAAAGATTTTCCACCCAGCCAGAAATATTCTCAGTTAAAGTCCCAACACCTGAAATGATTGGTCTCCCTGGATTGCCTTCTTTATGTATTTTAGGTAACATGTAGAATGTTCCCATTCTGGGATTGTCCGGTATAAGGTCCATTAAACTGTCTGATACAGCATTGAAATTATTGATGATACGGACAAGTTCTACTGTGTATTGTTTGGTGGGGTATTCATTAAGCAGGGTGTAGTATTTTCTGTCTGAGAGTTGTCTGTGTGCCTCCTGGATATAATCGGATGTATTCAGAATCACTACAGCGCCTCCTTTATCAGCTGGTTTGATGATGATGTCTCTGTTGGATTTTAGTGATTTTGTTGCATTCCTTTCCTCCATGCTGAGATTGTGTGTTACTTTGTGTTGTTGGTCCAAGATCTCAGATTTAACTTTTTTTCTGAAGCAGTCTATGTAGTAATCCAGAGTTTGATTGTATCCAGGTTGTGGGGTCCAGTTTGTCGTCTTCTTCTTTCTTGATGTTTCTTTTCCCATCCCGGCTTGTGATGTCATATCTGTTTTGTCAGAAAATAATTCTTTCAGCCGCAATCTGCGGAAGTATTCCTCCATGTCACTGCAAAACTGGGCTCTGTCAAGTGGTTTAGTGGGACAAAATGTAAGTCCTTTAGATAGAACATTAATTTCCATTTTGCTAGGTTCATACTGAGAGAGGTTTACAACAGAGGATGGTATATCCAAATGGTTATGTGGATTTTGCTTTCCTTCTTGTATTTTGAGACCCGATTTCTTCCTTAGTCTGTGGAGTTTCTTTTGTTTGCAGATGATAAGTTGATTTTGTAATTTATTGTAGAATTCCTTTAATACTTGCTTGGTTAGACTTGATCCAGGTCCTTGTATTGTATCACTTAGGGAATTAATCTCATTTTGGATGGTTCTTTTCTTGTTGTAAAAAAATCCAATAAAGTGATTCCGCAGTCTTTCGGATGATCTGTAGCAAAGTTTCTGTGAAAAGTGAGTGTTGTAGGTATATTCCGTTGGGTTCTTGATCATGAGGCCTTTGGGGATAAGATAAATTTGTAAATTTCACCTCTACTTTGCTTTAATTCCTGTGAAGTGCCTAAAAGGTTAAGAAACTTTCTGAATGCTGTTTTGAATACTTTGAGGAGTGCAGTTTTTAATATGGGGTGATTTATGGGTCTATCTAGTACATAAGGCCCTCAAAGCCACTTCAGAACTGAACTGGTCCCTGTAAAAATAGCCTTTTGAAATTTTCTTGAAAATGTGAGAAATTGCTGCTAAAGTTCTAAGCCGTGTAACGTCCTAGAAAAATAAAATAATGTTCAAAAAACAATGCAAATATAAAGTAGACATATGAAATATGTAAAATAGTAACTATTTTGTGTGGTATTACTATCTGTTTTACAAGCAGATACATTTTAAATGAGAAAAATCATAATTTTTGCACATTTTCTCTAAATTTTGGTGTTTTTCACAAATAAGCAATGAATTTATTGACCAAATTTTTTCCCTAACATAAAGTACAATATGTCACGAGAAAACAATCTCAGAATCGCTTGGATAGGCAAAAGCATTCCAGAGTTATTAACACATAAATTGACACATGTCAGATTTGAGAAAATGGGGCTGGTCATGAAGGTCAAAATGAGCTCGGTCTTGAAAGGGTTAAAATAGGCTGGTCATTAAGGGGTTAAAGTGCACGTGATGGAACACTTTTGTGATATTAAAGGAATACTGAAGAAAGACAGCGAGGATTAATATGGCAATTAATGAAAACCTATTGCAAGACATTTCAGGGATTGCCATATTAGTAATTAGAGAAATTTGGAAATCAAGGGTATTGATAGGATCTATGAGGGTAACAGGGGTGGTGAAACCTTTAAAAATCTTCTATGTAGGGAAATGAAATGGATTGTGGCACTTAATACTGTCCCCAAATACTGTCCCCAGAGGGTTTAAATTAATCCCAGAGCTTTGCATCTTTCCCTTGAATTGCTATGATGTCGTTTTTATTGGAGTTGATGTGTGTTTTTTAACCTTTTTGTTTTTTGCTAGCTCACATGACAGTTATGTCGCTAGGAATACAACAATGTTGAAAGCCTATGAACAATATGAAGAGATAAAGATCCAATAACGCAATTAAAATGACCTTATCTCATTTCAGATGACTTGTATTTGTGTGAAGGACTTTTTAGCACCTATAAGAAAATACTATCGTAATCTAATCTGAGCATACTGGCTTGTGATATGAAATATGTAACAGCAAATGGTAGATATCAATACTTACAGGGAGTAATACTGTATGTATTCGCATTAACATGAATTTGGAACACAGTTGCAGGTTGATGTGCTGTCTTTCCAATGAGCACAATGGTTGTTATTATTTTATTATGTGTTTCAGTTAGTTCACTCCTTCCTGAAGGGTCTGAGCAGTGGCATAACTATAGGGGTCGCATCGGTCGCAATTGCGACTGGGCCCCAAAGCCAGGGGGCCCGCGGCCCCCCGCACCACATCAATGAAAAGTTACTATAGTAACTGTGGCCTATGTAATACACTACACGGGCCCCTGTTACTATAGTAACTGACAGTAATTACCCCCCCTCTTTCCGGAGTGCAGCGGAGGTTCTGTTGTCACAGCGCTGTGCGCAGCGCATGACGTCACGACGCTATGCGCTGTGTAGGGTAAGTTTAATATTACTGTCTGCTGTTTTAAAGGGGGTGCAGCGCTCGTACGGGCTCTACTTCCCCTTCATTCCGGTCACTTTGTCACACTGTGAATCGCCGACACGGACGTGTCAGCGATTTACAGTGTGAGCAAGTAAGCGAAATGAAGGTTGCACCCCCTTCAAAACAGCTGATTGGCGGGGGTCCCGGGAGTCGGACCCCGACCCATCAGCTATTGATGGCCTATCCTGAAAATAGGCCATCAATGTTTAGGGACTGGAATACCCCTTTTAAGCTTACCATGTGGTAGGCTTAGATACAGGCCCCCAGCAGACAGTAATTTCATACTGTATAAGACTACTTAGGCTTAGATACAGGGTCCAACAAACAGTATCACACATGCACATGGGCCCTGTATCTAAGGCCCTGTTCACATCAGTGTTGCCCTTCCGTTGAAGGGTTCCGTCTGAGGTTTCCGTCAGGTTAACCCCTCAATGGAAAGGCAAACGGAAACCTTAGCTTCCGTTTGCATCACCATTGATCTCAATGGTGACGGAAGCTTTGCTAATGGTTTCCGTTTGTCACTGTTGTGAACGGGTTCCATTGTTTTGGAGGAATCAATAGCGCAGTCGACAATGCAAAACAACGGAACCCTGCCACAACAGTGACAAACGGAAACCTTTAGCAATGTTTCTGTCACCATTGAGATCAATGGTGAGGGAAACAGAAGCTGAGATTTCAGTTTGCCTTTCTGTTGAGGGGTTACACGACGGAGGGGCTGCGGAGATGTGAACAGGCCCTTACTAATGTTTTTTTTGTGTTTGTGTTTTTTTACAGGTTCGGTCATTAGACTACATCAGATTCGAGGACGACTTTCTTTATTCTCAATAAAATGGTTAACGAGGGATGTGTGGGGGTTGTGTGCTTTTTACTTCAAAAAACCAATTTTTTCTATGTCTTTGTATTTTTAAACTTGATCGCTACCGCATTAGTAATAGCCGCTGACTGATTGATAGTGTCCATTACTAAGGTCGGGCTTAGTGTTAGCCGGTGAAAAGGCTAACACTAAATCCATTATTACCCCAGTACCCACCGCCACCATCCGTTGACTGGATGGAAGGAGTTTGTGGTCAGCGACCACAGACGTTACACCCCCTTTGCCACTTTATAAACTGGGCTGTTTTCATGGGACACCACTATTGAATAATTTAAACTTTAATCCATCCCTGGCATATTAACCCCTCTCTCACACAATCCTCAGTTCCCTATAGTAAAAAAATAATTCTCAATCTTTGGATATCCCTGAGGTCAACCACATTTAAAATCAACATATTTCAACTTCTCAGGGTTTGAAACCCCTCTCAGCACTATCATTACCAGGATCATTACAAGCCTCAGCTTGGTTTATATATAACAAACTTCTTCGTTTTTACAATTTTTACAGGACCTCGGCTCTGACTAGATATCTAACACCATTTGAACTCCCGTGCACTAAAAAAAATTATTTCTTTGGTCTATGGATTGCTGATGGGGGATAGGACACATCAAGATGGGGTACCGTTTTATGCAGCCTGGGAAAGAGAACTTGGAAAATTATTGACTCATAAATTCTTAACGTTATTGACTCATAAATTCTTTATTTCTTGTGAAATTCAAGAGACTAATATTAAAATCCTCTCAAGATGGTATAGGACCCAAATGCATTTACATAAAATATGTCTCCGATTTATGTTGGAGATGCTCTAATGATCAGGGCATGATATTACACATTTGGTGGGTGATTCTGAAAATTTTATATATGTGGTAGCTCATTATTCTCCTTTTCAATTTCTTATGTATAGGCCCTTTTACATTGGCCAGTTATCGGGAAAACGAGCATTCAAAGATAATTGCCCTGTGTAAACACTCTGAGCAAATACTCATTCATCAGCTGATCATATCATTTTAAAAGTGCAAAATATGATCGTTGTTGGCAGCACATCTCCCCTTGTAAAGAGTGAGACATGCTGCCGACATGATACAATTGTATGGGGACGAGCGATTGGAGTAACGAGTGCTCGTTCCCATACTAGCTCCTTGTGAAAGGAGCAAACGTGCACCGATCAATGAGCTGTCTCGTTGATCGGCGCATGTTGTACCGGCCAAAATGTGCTGGTGTAAAAGTACCTTAACACCTCTATAATTAACACACCTGAGATTACCTTACTATCTATGGTATTAGGATCGTTATCAGCTATTCGAAAAGGTTTAATCTGACACTTCCTAATGACTATGAGACAAATCATTCCAAGACTGTGGAAATCTCCCACACCACCTCCCAGAGCCCAAATTTTGCCAAATCTCTGAACCATATTATGTGAATGGAGGAACTAGTAGTTCTTGACAATGTTGATAATCCTGACTCTTATTCTTTCCATCGCATTTGGTTGCCTTGGACTTAATTTCGGAGTTCTACTAGGTTGCTTGATGACACCTCTTTATATGATTGCCCTGTGAATTTCCTAGTGGATAGGTATTGGGTTATTAAACACTTTCCCCTACCTTTTGTGTTAGCCTTCTGTTCTCCTTTTCCCCCCTTATCCCTTCCTTTTCCTTCCTACCTCCCTTTTGTGTCCAGTCTGCTGTCTTCAGATTTCTTGACAGTGTTCTATATTTTAAATGCTCCTGCTTGCTAGGAAATTATAACCTGGATTCTGTGTTTTAGCCTAAGAATTTTGTTTATCTATGTAAGACAAATGTAATTTATTTCGGTGCTGTGCTATGTATGTGACATTTCTATGTTCCATTTAATTTTTTGATGGTTGATAACATTTTCTTTCTCTTGTATCAGTCAATATTGTTCTCAATAAATTTTTATTGAATATAAAGTATAGTTTTAAATGCAAACCGACACTAATATATTAGGGAACTATATAAATAGCAATTCCACACAATGTCACCTTCTGCGAACTCACATTAATGTATTAACCCCTTCCCACCGCAGCCATTTTTCGGATTTTCACTTTAGTTTTTTCCTCCCCACCTTCCAAAAGCCATAAAGTTTTTCTGTGAATTTAGCCGGGTTAGGCTTGTTTTTTGAGGGACAAGTTGTAGATTTTCACAGCACTAATTATTGTACCATCTAATGTAGTGGGAAACTGGAAAAAAATTCTTTGTGGAGTGGAATGGGAAAAAAACTGATTCCTACATTTTTTGTGTCTTTTGATGGACTGAAAGGAAAGCCAAGGTGAATTTGAATTAGAGCACTACCCCTTTTTAATCGGAGGCTTTCTGACAATAGCTTTATAAATATATAGGATATTGCTGTGAATGCAGTTATTTATTATATTAAAGGGACACTACGGATAAAACTGATACATTGTATAATGCTTAATTTAAGGCGTGTAGGGCCGGCGCATGATTTATCCCAGGCCCTACATAATAGTGAATTAACCCATTCGTGCAAATGGGTGTACCATTACGTCCTAAATGTGGACTTTTGACCATAATAGGACATAATGGTATGCCCAGCGGATGCCATGGGCAGATGAGCTGTGTCTGCGCCATCTGTAGCAGATGCTGACTGTAATATACATACTTACAAATGGACACAGCCAGGTCAGAAACGCTGATGAAGGAGTGAGCAGGTGCTTTAAATAATAATAGCCACTCCCACTAGTCTTGAGGGGAGTGGTGTGTGTGGTGCATGGGATGTGTAGTAAGAAATAATAAATGAATAGTGTGTGTGCAAGTGTAATACTATAAGTGAAATATAGGGGGCAGTAATGAGTGAAGTGCCTCAATAGAAATAAATGGATAATGGGGTGCAAGTGTGTGAAACATGGAGGGATAGTGTGTACGTCATGAGGCACAATGTGTATAGCCAGGTAGAAGCCTATTTGTGACGCCTTGATAGTTCATAGAGCGGGCTACCCTGCTTGCTATGCCAAACAACAACACACCATGCTCTCCCAGCATCAAAGACCCGGCTGTGTCCAAGAGAAGCTTCTACCTGGCTATACACGTTGTGCCTCATGACGTACACACTATCCCTCCATGAGTTGCCATGGCCTGTCATGGCTATATGCCTAAGAGGCCATGCCCAAGGGATGGAGAGATTGCATTACACTGACAGCCAATAATTTTGGTATACTGAGTATACCAAAGCATTATATAAATTACCAGATCGCATTTTGAAGACCTCTAGTGGGACTAAAATGATAGTTAAAGACATGTTTTTTTGTAATAGTGTTACAGAATTGTAACTGCCTGCAATATAGTTATTGTTACAAATTATTTAAACCACAGGATGAACAACTAAAAAAAAAAAATGCAAACAACTACAGTGGAATAGCTTTTTTTTTTTTTTTTATTCCAACGCCCAAAAAATGTATAAAGCTAATCATTGATATGCACCCCAAAATTATTCTATTGAAAATATTACATGCACCCCAAAAAAAAGCCCAAATATGGCTAAATCGACTGAAAAATTAAAAGAGTTATGGCTCTTGGTAAGGGACGACATAAAAACAATTTTTTTCGATGAAATTTTCTATTATTGTGAAAAAGTATTAAAACTATACGTATTTGTTTTTCCGTAATTGTACATATCCATATAATAAAAGTAACTTGTTCATTATGCAGCACAGTGACTGGCGTAAGTTTAAAATGAAAAAAAACTATTACGGAATTGCTGGTTTTTCTTCAATTTCCCCCCTAAAAAAGCTAATAAAAGTTAATCAATAAGTTATATAGATGTAGCAATTGTTATCTTGACTATGATAACTTGCTGCAGCGAGATAACTTATCACTTAAACAATTGAAAACCAATAAAAAAGTCAAGTTAAAGTTTCTTGCCACTGTGTATTTAATGCGTTAAACGTCAAGTTAGAGATCTCTACATCTGTATGAACTCTAAAATGGGGCTATTAAAAAATAAATGTAGATCTGCTAGACATAAATAGACACTTTACTGCTCCCTCCACAAAAAATCCCATGCAAAATACACATCCACCTTTGATGTGCTTTTTATTTTCCTTTTGCATATAGTGATTTTTCCCAGTTATTGTGCAGCGAGGGTGAAGACATTGACAATTCTTTGTTTTTATTGCTCTACTCTAAGCAGACTATATCTTTACCTAATATGACCGAAGAGATGTGTCTTTCTCTATTAAATTCCCTCTAACAATAGTATGAATATCATTTGAATAAACATTTAATTATTACACAGATGTTTAATATTTGTGATGCATGCACATAATACATAATATCTCTGAACTTATTTAGATGGCTTGGCTATGTTGATAATGTCCCCAGTTCACCTTGATCCGAGGGCAGGCTCTTTCAAAACGCAAGAGTTGTACAGTTAATGTCTGTGCCTATTCACATCCATGATGTAACATAATACAAATACAAGATGTTAACAATTACCACAAGCATATGCAGCAAACTGAAGTTCTTGTATCTATTATTTTACATTTATTGAGGTTTTATTAGACATACTTTTGACATTATATTATTAATATTTAATATGATCTATTTGTACTTGGCAAGACTCTACAGCAGTGACTTTTCTAGTGAAAAAAGTCTTTAGGGACGCTACTTCTTAGCAAGATCAATTATTATTTATCACTTTTAATTTAAGACGCTGTTCTGTGAGGTCTAAAGGAGCCAAATGAGGACATAATTACATTGTTACAGTCAATAACTGCAAACAGCTACTATCATTTCTAGCTGTGATCAGCACAGCTACACAGTAACTGTCGTCCAGCTCTTCCGCCACAAAATCCATTTGGCTCCACTTAGCAATAGAGTACCGGAAGGCAGTTATTGTACAAGAGTAGTTTCCTGTAGCAGCAAATTGGCAACCGAGGTAAAATACAAGAAGGATTTATTTTCTCACAAGGTCAGCAAGCAAAAACTCGTAACACAATGTGGAACTTCTTTCATACATAAATAGTATTACATATTCATGAAAAAAAGATCTGACTCAACTTTCAGCATTTATAATCCAACTAATATATAAATATAGTAACATTTATTCATTCTGGCATCCAATGGTCTTGAAATTTTGATAATGTGGCACCGATCGTCTTCTCCTTTGACGGATATATATACACTGGCTAGCTCTGGCTATGAGTTGTCTGATATTTCTGCAAGATTTTGTCAGTCCCCCCTCTCCTTGTCTTCTTTTACTCTTTACAGTGTTAGGAGTTATGGTTACATACTGTAATATATTTTAATAGATGTAATTGTGTATGGAGATGACAACATTGGGTCTTCTGATAAAAGATGCATATGCTCATACATCATAACAAAAATAAAAACATTACTTTATACAGATGTAGCCATCTTTATCTTGACTTTTAACGCATTAAATACACAGTGACAAGAAACTTTAATTTGTCTTTTTTAATGGCTTTTGTTGTGTAACATCAAGATGCAGCAAGTTATCAGAGTCAAGATAAACCTGGCTACATCCGTACTTTACGTTACATGTATAAGGCAATGTAATGCTGCACTTGGTTAATATCTACTAAGATGCCTTAACTTAGTCTCAAGGTCTCAGGACCTCAAGCAGCATAAAAGAATAGCAGTGCCTTAAGAAACAAAATGAGATATAATTTTAATTTCACAATGAGATAATCACTTCAAATTGAGTTATTTGACTATAAAATGAATAATGTATCACTTTAGTGTGTACATACATCCTTTACAGATTGATGTCATCATATATGGTGACATATGGTGTTGGTGTTGGTGACATTAGTAGGCCCAGGTATGGATTTTTTAACAGGACTCAAGAGCTTTAAGCTAAATAGTTAATAGCTTGAACTGCATCACACAAACCTAATAAAAGTTTAAAATAAAAGATAGCGCTATTGTATTTATTTGTTCAATCTTATGATTGAAATTTATGGTTGTATTGTTTATTATGTATTATTTTACTATGTTTATCAAATATATGTTTAGATTACTATATTGTTATATACAGTGAAGGAAATAAGTATTTGATCCCTTGCTGATTTTGTAAGTTTGCCCACTGTCAAAGACATGAACAGTCTAGAATTTTTAGGCTAGGTTAATTTTACCAGTGAGAGATAGATTATATAAAAAAAAACAACTGAAAATCACATAGTCAAAATTATATATATTTATTTGCATTGTGAACAGAGAAATAAGTATTTGATCCCTTTGGCAAACAAGACTTAATACTTGGTGGCAAAACCCTTGTTGGCAAGCAGAGCAGTCAGACGTTTTTTGTAGTTGATGATGAGGTTTGCACACATGTTAGATGGAATTTCGGCCCACTCCTCTTTACAGATCATCTGTAAATCATTAAGATTTCGAGGCTGTCGCTTGGCAACTCGGATCTTCAGCTCCCTCCATAAGTTTTCCATGGGATTAAGGTCTGGAGACTGGCTAGGCCACTCCATGACCTTAATGTGCTTCTTTTTGAGCCACTCCTTTGTTGCCTTGGCTGTATGTTTCGGGTCATTGTCGTGCTGGAAGACCCATTTTTAATGTCCTGGTGGAGGGAAGGAGGTTGTCACTCAGGATTTGACGGTACATGGCTCCATCCATTCTCCCATTGATGCGGTGAAGTAGTCCTGTGCCCTTAGCAGAGAAACACCCCCAAAACATAATGTTTCTACCTCCATGCTTGACAGTGGGGACGGTGTTCTTTGGGACATAGGCAGCGTTTTTCTTACTCCAAACACGGCGAGTTGAGTTAATGCCGAAGAGCTAAATTTTAGTCTCATCTGACCACAGCACCTTCTCCCAATCACTCTCAAAATCATCCAGATGTTCATTTGCAAACTTCAGACGGGCCTCTACGTACCTTCCCCCCATGTAGTTTTCGGCTGAGCTCTCACCTTCCTCAGGATCAAGGATACCCCACGAGGTGAGATTTTGCATGGAGCCCCAGATCGATGTCGATTGATAGTCATTTTGTATGTCTTCCATTTTCTTACTATTGCACCAACAGTTGGCTCCTTCTCACCCAGTGTCTTACTTATGGTTTTGTAGCCCATTCCAGCCTTGTGTAGGTCTATGATCTTGTCCCTGACATCCTTAGAAAGCTCTTTGGTCTTGCCCATGTTGTAGATGTTAGAGTCAGACTGATTAATTGAGTCTGTGGACAGGAGTCTTCTATACAGGTGACCATTTAAGACAGCTGTCTTTAATGCAGGCACCAAGTTGATTTGGAGCGTGTAACTGGTCTGGAGGAGGCTGAACTCTTAATGGTTGGTAGGGGATCAAATACTTATTTCTCTGTGCACAATGCAAATAAATATATATAATTTTGACTATGTGATTTTCTGTTTTTTTTTTAAATATATAATCTATCTCTCACTGGTAAAATTAACCTAGTCTAAAAATTATAGACTGTTCATGACTTTGACAGTGGCCAAACTTACAAAATCAGCAAGGGTCAAATACTTATTTCCTTCACTGTAACTGTAAGGTACGGGCGACACAAGCTGTTGTGGTGAATAGCTTCAGTATACAACTCATGGCAGGTTAAATGGAAAGTATGAAACAATTTGAATGAAATTTATGTGAAACTTTTTCATCTGTCAGTTTTTTTGTTGCGCTACAGTAACAGGAGAATTGCATGAATTTTTTTTCTAGAGATCTATGGCCATCTTCTTTTTCTGTATGCCTCTAATTTCATAGGCAGTCATGCAGACTATAAATTGTGGCATATTGGATGCTGTATTATACAGCTATTCTACCCTAAAGGTATTGCTTCTAGGCAAGAATCCCTCCATAATATGGTGCAATATGGAAGCACTGTGCGGTTGCACTTGGAGTATAGTGCGGAACTATAGGGATTCTAAAGGTCACATGCTGCAGATTTGTTGCAGAAATTTCTATGACTGAAAATCAGTTCCGTCCTCTCGAATAGGGTTCACAGAAATCCATGTACCTCCTGTAGAAACAACTCCATTCGCATGGATATCCATGAACCTGCTGTTGAAATAACTCCATTCAAATGTATGGAACTAATTTTCACTTGTGGAAATTTCTGCAACAAATCTGCCATGTGTAAATTTACCCTAAGGCCCTTAGGTTTATTTTTACTTGTTTGCAGAAAATTTACTGGTGATATATGCCCCAAATAAGATTATTTGGAAATCTATAAAGTCATGTTACAATTTATTTACTCGCTTGGCATAATTCCTTTTATGTCAGAATTGTAAATTGTTTAACCCAAAAACAAATATCAGTCAATAATACGAAACAGTGGTTGCAGCAGTTGCCACAATACATATCCGTCGTGCAGATCTTTAAAAGGCTGCAAAGCACTTAGGCTTGCCATGAGGAATGGTTGTTCTTTACTTGTTGTTTGATTTACATTGATCGTTTAGCACCCAGTTTTTTCGAGTAGTACATCTATCAACTAAAGCCAGAAAAGACCAGCTGTAAATATAGCCTGAAAAACCCAGCCATAAATATAGTTACATTCAATGTGAATGGGGATTAGTTTTTGAAATCTTTATACCTCTGACATTAAATTTAATTTAATATACACCTAAATCTTCTTTTTAAAGGGATTGTCTTTCATTTATATGTTAAAATGATTGTCTGTTTATGTTACAGGTGGATTTGTATTTTATGACTTTGGCAATGCTTAGACTGACAGGTTAAGCTATCTCAGGTTCAGCATCAATAGTTGTTTTAAAGGTACAGGTCACCTTTTGACAGGGCAGCTAGGCTATAACAGTGCTCACATGACAGATACGGTTGCACATAACTAAAATGTATGTACTTTTCTTCTAAGCAGATGTAACGTTAGACCTACACATAATTACCAGCAGATTTTAGTCATCTACACAGGATCTGCTAACAATGTAATGTGTATGGGGTACACCAAGTGTCACCAACACCTGCTGTAGTGGAAAGCACGGGTCAGTCATCTTGGATTTCAACATGCCCAATCCTTTATTCCTTTATACCAAGAGAAATTTGGAGAGTAATGAGTTACCGTGGAGGCTCTTTTTCCCTATGGGCTGGGGGATAGCTGTTCTGCTGACAACTATGAAGACCCAAATGGTGGTTCAGTTTGTACACATAGCTGCAGGGTATTGTTTGCTTTCCTTTTTCTATGAAGAAGTAAGAAATCTGTATGCAGTACAATGGGTAGAAGTACCACAATGCTGTCAAAGGCATCCAGAAGTTGACAGTATATGATGTTTTGCGTCATATTTTAATAGTATTAAATGTATATTTAAAAGCTACAGCTACATTTCTTTAGTTCTAGTAAACGTATCTTTTGACTTGACTTCTAGCTGTAGTGACAGTAGCAATATTTCAATTGACAAAGGCCAACATATTTAGTAGCTTTATTAGTGCAATAACTATAATTGAGTTCACTAAAAATGAAAAACCTACCAGTATTTTCAATAATAATCTGATGAAACATAATGTAGCAAAATTCTTTTGATACAGTCAACGATGCCATTGTAGTTCCTTACTATAAAGTAATTGATACTCTAGGAAGGGCTCTGGGAGCAAGAGTAAAGCTATTGACTGATATCATTAAATGCCTCTGGGAAATGTTTGTGGAAGTACATCATGTTGCAGGAAAGAAATTAGTCCTGAATCATTCCACAAAGGTGAAATGAATAAGTAATGGGAGATGAAATACATGAGAGACTTGGGGATGCGGGTGTAAGGCAAAGCACAAAAGTAGCTGTCAAGGAGATGTAGAGTAGACACACAGAGACCAATGAAATAGATAAAAGGTCAGCCATGTAGAAAATAACAGATAAAAGCAAGAATAATAATAGACAGTTCCAGTTCAACTTTGTATGCCTCATAGTACATTGTAAGGTATCCTGCCACCAGGAAGTGATGAACCAGCCATAATCCATTTAAACTGGTGTTTAAAAATGGATCAGTGAGGGGATATGCATGTAGAAGGATGTGCTTCTGGGAGCTCATCCCTTACTAGCTCAGTTGCCTCTGGGCTCCCGCTCCCTTTCCAAGACTTTGATCCACTGTCTGCTTGCTGTTCTGATGTCCTTGGCATCTCTGGATTAGAGCTGCGCCACCCCCCTCTCCTCCTCCAGGGCTGCTCCTGCCACTGCCCTTTTGCTTGGGTGATCGCGGGTTTCAATCACGCCATGAGTCCCTGTGCCATGGCACCAGTGTGCGGGTTCTGGACATTTCTTCCCCCTCCTCTCCTGGTTCCCATGTCTTAGTCTGCAGCCTCAATGCCCAGCTCTTTGCATGTTCAGGACTTGTGTAATACTAACTTGCCGTGTTTTTCCACCCATGTGGTTTGGAGTATGGTTGTGCTAGGATTGTTTGAAGTCTAGAAAGGGAAAGAGTGCTTTGGTGGTGTCTGATACTACCTTCCTAGCATTCTTTACATGGGGTATGTGTGACTGGCATTCAGTGGCCAGCGGATTAAAGGGCCTTTATCACCCTGAATGTTTTAGCCTATTTAAGAGGCTGTGTGGCTGCCCTAACGCTGTACCTGTACTGCTGGAACTTCAGCGGCCTATGGTTTAAATGGCCTATACCCCTGAACCCTTGTTCGCCTGGACACCAGCCTCATGCACCATCTGCAGCTTTTTTTCTTCCAGCCAAGCCCAAAGAAAACAGAGAAGGAATCAAGAATTTTATATTTGGAGGACTATACCCAGGACTCTGTGGAACATAGAACACTGGTGAGCCCCAAACAATTTATTAAATACTTTCTGATAGCCACTGATTATTGTCTGTCCTTGAAATTGGAGAAAAGGGGGGGGGGGCTGTCGATTTGATATGATGACAAGGAGAAGGAGAAACGAAAATATGTTTGCCAATAAATCTCATAAATCAGTAGGTAATGCTACATTAGAGTGAGCAAAAACTACAAACTCTTCCCAAAAAATATAGAAATAATTTAAATCTCACAATACAGGATCTGGTAAAAGTCAAAATATAAGCCATGAGGGGACCTCTGTAACTGACTAGTTGAGATGGAAGCCACTAGTGCTGGAAACCCTAAAAGGATAGAGGAATATGTTAATAATGTAACTATTTATCAGACTCAATCGGTCCCAGCAAACCCGAGAGCCTTAAATCCTTTGATGTCAGAGTTTCTAAAGATTGACAACCAAAGTGGGGAGTATACTAGTGGAGCTGTCACTAATTTGTCATGACTCGGCCAAAATAAGAGACCGTTTGAACGTTACACTGTAAAGACTTTCCGATTTAAATGAGATGGTCACTTCACTGATTAAAAATTCCAATAAAAAAATTGAATCTGAAAAGTTCAATTGATAGATTCAGAGGAGCTAACATTCGATGCATGGAGTTTCCCGAACGGACTGAGGGTCAAAACTGCCTCAAGTTTATTTTGGATTGGCTAAGGGACACCTTTGAACAGGACATATGCTCTCTTGAATCTCCACTAGAGAGGACACATAAGGTCCCGTTGAGACCAGGGCCTCGAGGAAGTTCCCTGCGCTTGATCTTGGTTAAATTTCAATCTTCCATTGACAGGGCTGTTATATTAAGAGGGGCACGTAAAAATCCTAACCTGCAATATAATGGTGCAAAAATTTCCTTCTTTACAGATTATTCTCTGGCAACAAGTGAAAATCAACAATCATTTGCAGAAGCTAAAAAGGGGCTGAAATGAACAAACATATCATTTTCTCTCCTTTTGCCAGTTAAGATGTGAATAATTTATAGGGGGAAGTCTATGAAATCTATATTTTTTTAAGATTACAGAGCAGTAGTGGGTTGGTTACATGAGAAAGGGATTCAGTAATAGTTTCTATTGACATCTATGTTGACTCTTTCCCCTCTCGATTAGGGAGCTAAAGGTAGAGAAGAGGGGAGGCACGGTGCATGGAAAAGAAGCTTGTTAGATTATCTAGTGGGCTACAGATGTAGCCATCTTTAACTTGATTTTGATAACTTGCTGCAGCGTGATATCACACAACAAAAGCCATTAGAACGTCATTGAAAAAGTCAAGATAAGAGATCCAGCCATTGTTTATTTAATGTGTTAAAGGAACAGTGTCACGAAAAAAAATTTTTTTACATCAGTTTGATTTTTGTGTTTTATTAAAAACTTTTATATTTATTTGTGTGTTTGTGTTTTACTTTTTTTTATTTTTGAACTTTTTCTTCCCTATGGGGGCTGCCATATTTTTTTCCATTTCTGTATGTGTCGATTAACGACACATACAGTCATGGAATACGGCACATACAGTCCCATAGTGAATGCGAACGGGGCCCGTTCCATCCACTATGCTGTACCCCGTCTGTGTGGGAACGGCGCATGCGCCGCTCCAACACAGTCCAAGTTGAACTGTACGACGTTCGGTGCCATTTTCCTGTGGACCGGAAGTCGCGGCCGGACAGTAAGATTACTACTTCCGGTCGCGGCTTCCGGACTTGTGCACTTGGAGCGGCGGTAGCTGACGGAGCGGACGGACCGGAGGGAGCGACGGCGGCTGGAGCAGGTAAGTTATTTCTGTGTATGTAAGTGTTTTACTGTGTGTTTACTAGTGTATGTAAACCTACTACACTGTGTGTTAGCTCAAAAAATGGCGACACACAGTGTAGGAGGTTTGACCTTTTAATCCCCTCGTTTTTCCCGGCACTAGCCAGGATAAAGGAGGGGGGGATTCTGAGAGCTCACTAGAGCGAGTGAGTTTTCTCAAATTTTGCAGCATAAAGCAATGTGGTTGCTTTACCACATGCAATGCTGCAATTTTGGGAATTGCTCCATCTAGTGACCAGCACTGGGAAATATTATAAATTAGAATCTAATTTATAATATTTCCTGACTCGTGAAAAAAATTTAAAAAATTTGCAACCCTCTTCTCCCACTCTTCACACACTGATAGCAACACCGCAGAAGAAATGCTAGCACAGGCTTCCAGTATCCGTAGTTTCAGTTGCTGCACATCTCGTATCTTCACAGCATAGACAATTTCCTTCAGATGACCCCAAAGATAAAAGTCTAAGGGGGTCAGATCGGGAGGCATTTCTTCTGCGGTGTTGCTATCAGTGTGTGAAGAGTGGGAGAAGAGGGTTGCATTGACAATCCAACACAATGGGCAGCACTTTGAACACATTTTATAAGTGGTCAGAAACTTGTAAATAACTCATGAAAGAATAAAGTAACGTTAAAACCAAGCACACCATTGTTTTTCTTGTGAAATTCTCGATAAGTTTGATGTGTCACATGACCCTCTTCCCATTGAAAAAACTAAAGTTGGATACAAAACGTCCGACTTCAAAATGTCCGCCATGGTCAACACCCAGCTTGAAAAGTTTCCCCCCTCCCATATACTAATGTGCCACAAACAGGAAGTTAATATCACCAACCATTCCCATTTTATTTAGGTGCATCCATATAAATGGCCCACCCTGTATATTCCTTCTCCCTTTTGATTTGAGGTCATCCAAAAGTTTAATGTTTTCTTACAGAACAAACCTTCTTGTGCCTTTTAAATAATAGGGGACTTAATGCGGTTCAAGATGAATACCTTAACCACTTTAGGGACTCCGGGGTGACGGTTACATCAAAAGGGGAACTTTTTCCTACTTACTGATGGAGTTGGGCTTGCTGGATCCATAGCAGATTAGAAATCCTACTAAAAAGCAATTCACCTGTTACTCAAAGGCATCAGGTGCGATGTCCCATATAGATTTTCTCTTAGTGGATACTAAGATATTGGATAGGCTTGCATCTGTTTCCTATAAAGTAAAGGGACTTTCTGACCAATTCCCAGTTTCTGTGGCGATAAATGGTCAATCCAGGCAACCACAATGGTGTCTCTGGAGTATCAACCCCCACCTTTTAAACTCCCTCAACACAAATCCAGACATTAGTAAAGAGATAACTTCCTTTTTTAACTAACAAGAGTCTCAGCCCCATTTATAATTGCCTGGGACTGCCAGAATAACTTCCTACGTGGTGTTTATTTTTAAAAAATATTCCATCAAAATTAAAACGGCTCTTAGAAATAAACTCCACAAAGGAAAAGAGAGAGTAACTTACTCAGAGAAGAGATATATTAAAAATCTATCAAAGGCACATAAGAAGGAATGGTTGAAATAACACATACAGTATACAGATATGATACAGCAAAGAGCAGAAGATTATACCCTTTACAATTCTAGCAAATACTTCTCAGAAGTAGGTAAAACTGGTAAACTATTGGCTTGTTTAATATCTAATCAGGGCCCATCATTCAATGTCTCCTCTGTTAAAGATCCACAAGGCAATATTATATTGCAAAAGAAATTGAACAACCTAAACAAACCTCACACCAAACAAATGGCGTATACTGGGGTGCCTTATTATAAGTAGACAACCTAAAAGCGAACAAAAAGGGGACATAACCCTTAAAGAAATATTATACTAAAAAATATACAAGAGTATAAAAAATCTTTATTAAATATGATCAACAATAACATAATATGGAATAAAAAAGATACACCATACACAGAGATATATACAACAGGGTTAGATGGAACAGACCATGGACAAACAGAGTCAACCATCCAAGGATAACCAGACCACGCTCAAATAGCCCACAGGAAAAAAGAGTAAACCGTGGGCATGAAGTAATCAAACCCACATATAATGCAGTGCTGCCTGTCTAGTTTAACAATGTACAAAAATAGACTATGAAAGTCCTGAAGGCATAAAGGCTCAAATGGCTGGAAAGATAAGGCTAAAAATAGCTAGACACAATAGGAAGATCATGCAAATACTAAAGGCCAACACATACCCTGGGACATGGTGAGGAGCGATGCAGGAGATCACAAACGGATGGATGGGTGAACGCCTCGACGCGCGTTTCGCCCTGTAGACCGGCTTCGTCAGGAGACTAAATGTAATAAAACTCGAAGGGTTTTTATAGTGATGAAGTGGAGTTAGGCTCACCTGTGATAGATGCAAATCGGCGCTCGACACGTCCGCCCGGCGATGCCCACATCCCAGGTCGCGATGTGCGCCAGGTGTCACGGCGCCGCATGATGACAACATCACCATGACAACGCCAGATGCTAAGCGGTACTCCCGGATGCCGGCCCGACCGCGCACTCGTGATCGAGCGTCTGTACACACACCACAGGAGAGGCAACAGAGATGGCAAAGACAAGACTAAACAGATGAAAACAACAGAGATGGAGACTACTATAAAGTCAGGAGAGGTAAGAAATAATTTACAAAAACAATAATGTAGCGAACAATTATAACATATAATGGTATGAATGTATTAATATAAGCGGCGGCGCATATATTACGAAAAAGTGCAAAGCAAAGTGAGAAAAGTGCGATGTGAACACAAATAAAAGTGAAAAAACAAAAACGTGCACCGTTATTATTAATAAAAACATTTAATGGTGATAAAATAAATAGTGAAAAAATAAGGAGTATATACAGTGAAGGAAATAAGTATTTGATCCCTTGCTGATTTTGTAAGTTTGCCCACTGTCAAAGACATGAACAGTCTAGAATTTTTAGGCTAGGTTAATTTTACCAGTGAGAGATAGATTATATTAAAAAAAAAGAAGAAAATCACATAGTCAAAATTATATATATTTATTTGCATTGTGCACAGAGAAATAAGTATTTGATCCCCTACCAACCATTAAGAGTTCAGCCTCTTCCAGACCAGTTACACGCTCCAAATCAACTTGGTGCCTGCATTAAAGACAGCTGTCTTAAATGGTCACCTGTATAAAAGACTCCTGTCCACAGACTCAATTAATCAGTCTGACTCTAACCTCTACAACATGGGCAAGACCAAAGAGCTTTCTAAGGATGTCAGGGACAAGATCATAGACCTGCACAAGGCTGGAATGGGCTACAAAACCATAAGTAAGACGCTGGGTGAGAAGGAGACAACTGTTGGTGCAATAGTATGAAAATAGAAGACATACAAAATGACTGTCAATCGACATCGATCTGGGGCTCCATGCAAAATCCCACCTCGTGGGGTATCCTTGATCCTGAGGAAGGTGAGCGCTCAGCCGAAATTACACGGGGCGAACTTGTTAATGATCTCAAGGCAGCTGGGACCACAGTCACCAAGAAAACCATTGGTAACACATTACGCCGTAATGGATTAAAATCCTGCAGTGCCCGCAAGGTCCCCCTGCTCAAGAAGGCACATGTACAGGCCCGTCTGAAGTTTGCCAATGAACATCTGGATGATTCTGAGAGTGATTGGGAGAAGGTGCTGTGGTCAGATGAGACTAAAATTGAGCTCTTTGGCATTAACTCTACTCGCCGTGTTTGGAGGAAGAGAAATGCTGCCTATGACCCAAAGAACACCGTCCCCACTGTCAAGCATGGAGGTGGAAACATTATGTTTTGGGGGTGTTTCTCTGCTAAGGGCACAGGACTACTTCACCGCATCAATCGGAGAATGGATGGAGCCATGTACCGTCAAATCCTGAGTGACAACCTCCTTCCCTCCACCAGGACATTAAAAATGGCTCGTGGCTGGGTCTTCCAGCACGACAATGACCCGAAACATACAGCCAAGGCAACAAAGGAGTGGCTCAAAAAGAAGCACATTAAGGTCATGGAGTGGCTTAGCCAGTCTCCAGACCTTAATCCCATCAAAAACTTATGGAGGGAGCTGAAGATCCGAGTTGCCAAGCGACAGCCTCGAAATCTTAATGATTTACAGATGATCTGCAAAGAGGAGTGGGCCAAAATTCCATCTAACATGTGTGCAAACCTCATCATCAACTACAAAAAACGTCTGACTACTGTGCTTGCCAAAAAGGGTTTTGCCACCAAGTATTAAGTCTTGTTTGCCAAAGGGATCAAATACTTATTTCTCTGTGCACAATGCAAATAAATATATATAATTTTGACAATGTGATTTTCTTTTTTTTAAAATATATAATATATCTCTCACTGGTAAAATTAACCTAGCCTAAAAATTCTAGACTGTTCATGCCTTTGACAGTGGGCAAACTTACAAAATCAGCAAGGGATCAAATACTTATTTCCTTCACTGTATACAAATTATTGAAAACAATTATATATAAATAATAAGTGAATACATAATAAGGTGAAATAGTACACTACACTAAAAGTGTACACATATGCGTAACTAATGAAAAAATGTGAGACATTAAAGAAATCCTATATGACCTGGTGACAGGTCCTCTTTAAGACATACTAAATTGCTTTTAAAACTATTGTTCTCAGCTCGTCATTTAATATGACTTAATTAGTGTTTAGATCATCCAACGGCACTGAAGGAGTGGATAAGGCAGGTGAATATAATATTGTTATACGAAAGATCATATTCAAGAGCCATATCTAAGACGGATAAATTCTATTATAAATGAAAACCCTTGATATTATGTATTTTATCTATCTATCTATCTATCTATCTATCTATCTATCTATCTATCTATCTATCTATCTATCTATCTATCTATCTATCTATATGTATATACTGCCGTTCAAAAGTTTGGGGTCACCCAGACAATTTTGTGTTTTCCATGAAAACTCACCCTTATATTTATCAAATGAGTTGCAAAATGACTAGAAAATATAGTCAAGACATTGACAGGGTTAGAAATAATGATTTTTATATGAAATAATAATTTTCTCCTTCAAACTTTGCTTTCGTCAAAGAATGCTCCATTTGCAGCAATTACAGCATTGCAGACCTTTGGCATTCTAGCTGTTAATTTGCTGAGGTAATCGGGAGAATTTCACCCCATGCTTCCAGAAGGCCCTCCCACAAGTTGGATTGGCTTGATGGGCACTTCTTACGTACCATACGGTCAAGCTGCTCCCACAACAGCTCTATGGGGTTGAGATCTGGTGACTGCGCTGGCCACTCCATTACAGATAGTTCTTGCATAATTTGGAGGTGTGCTTTGGGTCATTGTCCTGTTGTAGGATGAAATTGGCTCCAATCAAGCGCTGTCCACAGGGTATGGCATGGCGTTTCAAAATGGAGTAATAGCCTTCCTTATTCAAAATCCCTTTTACCTTGTACAAATCTCTCACTTTACCAGCACCAAAGCAACCCCAAACCATCACATTACCTCCACCATGCTTGACAGATGGCGTCAGGCACTCTTCCAGCATCTTTTCAGTTGTTCTGCGTCTCACAAATGTTTTTCTGTGTGATCCAAACACCTCAAACTTCGATTCGTCTGTCCATAACACTTTTTTCCAATCTTCCTCTGTCCAATGTCTGTGTGCTTTTGCCCATATTAATCTTTTCCTTTTATTAGCCAGTCTCAGATATGGCTTTTTCTTTGCCACTCTGCGCTGAAGGCCAGCATCCCGGATTCGCCCCTTCACTGTAGACGTTGACACTGGCGTTTTGCGGGTACTATTTAATGAAGCTGCCAGTTGAGGACCTGTGAGGCATCTACTTCTCAAACTAGAGACTCTAATGTACTTGTCTTGTTGCTCAGTTGTGCAGTGGGGCCTCCCACTTCTCTTTCTACTCTGGTTAGAGCCTGTTTGTGCTGTCCTCTGAAGGGAGTAGTACACACCGTTGTAGGAAATCTTCAGTTTCTTGGCAATTTCTCGCATGGAATAGCCTTAATTTCTAAGAACAACAATAGACTGTTGAGTTTCACATGAAAGCTCTCTTTTTCTAGCCATTTTGAGAGTTTAATCGAACCCACAAATGTAATGCTCCAGATTCTCAACTAGCTCAAAGGAAGGTCAGTTTTATAGCTCCTCTAAACAGCAAAACTGTTTACAGCGGTGCTAACATAATTGCACAAGGGTTTTCAAGTGTTTTCTAACCACTATGTTAGCCTTCTAACATAGTTAGCAAACACAATGTACCATTAGAACACTGGAGTGATGGTTGCTGGAAATGGCCCTCTATACACCTTTGTAGATATTGCATTAAAAAACAGACGTTTGCAGCTAGAATAGTCATTTAGCACATTAACAATGTATAGAGTGTATTTCTGATTAATTTAATGTTATCTTCATTGAAAAAAACTGTGCTTTTCTTTCAAAAATAAGGAAATTTCTAAGTGACCCTAAACTTTTGAACGGTAGTGTATATATATCAGCATTGTGAGAAACTAGACATGGACCGCACAATCCACAATATATAACATGAGGTTCTTAGTTAACATTTTAATCAAACCGTATAAGCCCACTTGCCACTTCACTGCGACCTCATTAAAGTGTGACCCTACTTTATAGGTTGCAGCACCGCCACCACAGCACCGCTTCTGCAGAGGAGGCTTCGCACAGTCTGATAGCATGGGTGCTTTTGGACCCCTGGGTTGCTCCCTCTGCAGGAGCGGTGCTGCGGTGGCAATGGCCACCATGCGGTGCTGCAACCGATAGAGTAGGTCGCCGTGAAGTGGCAAGTGGGCTTATAGAGTTTGATCAAAATCTTAAGAAAGAACCTCATGTTTATGTTTTTAAATTATGCCTAGCGGCTCAGATCAACGTATATATTGTGGATTGTGCGGTCCATGTCTCTTTTCTCACAATGCTGATGTATATATATATATATATATATATATATATATATATACATACAGTGCTGTGCATAAGTTTTAGGCAGTTGTGGAAAAATGCTGCAAAGTAAGAGTATTTACAGAGAAGTGCTAATTGGTATTTTTTTTATCAATTAGCAAAATGTAAAGTGAAGAAAAATTAAAATCAAATTAATATTTGGTGTGACCACCCTTTGCCTTCAAAACAGCTTCAATTCTTCTAGGTACACTTGCACACAGTTTTTGAAGATACTCGGCAGAGAGTTGTTCCAAACATCTTGGAGAACTAACCACAGATCTTCTGTGCATGAAAACTTCCTCAATTCCTTCTGTCTCTTCATGTAATCTTAGACTAAATGATGTTGAGATCAGGGCTCTCCCTGATGGTATTGCATGATAGATAAGTATCTGCCTGTATTTCTCAGCATTGAGGGCACCATTAATCCTGACCAAATCCCCAACTCCATTTGCTGAAATTCAGCCCAAACTTGCAAGGAACTACCACCATACTTCACTGTGGCCTGCATACACTCATTATTGTACCGCTCTCCAGCCCTTTGGCGTACAAACTGCCATCTGTTACAGCCCAGTGCACCTTCTGACATTTTTCTGCACCCCAGTTCCCATGTTTTCGTGCATAGTTGAGTCACTTGACCATCTTTCCACATCGAAGCTATGGCTTTCTTCCATGAAGAGCACTTCTGGCCAGACTTCTCAAAACAGTAGATGGGTGTACCTGGGTCCCACTGGATTCTGCCAGTCCTGAGCTGATGTCACTGCTGGACATCTTCCGATTTTGAAGGAAAGTAAGCATTGTGTGTCTTTGATCTGCTGCACTACATTTCCTTGGACGACCACTGCGTCTACGGTCCTTAACGTTGCCCGTTTCTTTGTGCATCTTCAAAAGAGCCTGAACAGCATATCTTGAAACCCCAGTCTGCTTTGAAATCTTTGCCTGGGAGAGACCTTACTGAAGAAGTATAACTACCTTGTGTATTGTTGCTGTGCTCAGTATTGCCATGGTGGACCTGTGACATCCAATTTTAAGCCTCCTACACATATGTTTCTATTACAGTTAATGACTGTGTTTCAACCTAGATATGAAAATTATGATCCTTATCACTGGTATAATTGGTTAACCCCAGGGGCGTAGCTAAAGGCTCATGGGCCCGGGTGCAAGAATTCAGCTTGGGTCCCCCTACCCCTCCCCAGCACCACCATCATCATCAGACCCCTGCGCGCTCCTATACCCAGACGCCTTGCCCAACAGCCCCCATAGTATAATGCCCCCACACAGTTAATGCTCCCATAGCTGCCCCCACACAGTATAATGCCCCCCCATAACAGCCCCATACCGTATAATGCTCCCCATATCAGCCCCCCATACAGTATAATGCCCCCCCCACAATATCAGCCTCCCCATACAGTATAATGCCCCCATATGTGCATAATTACTTACCTATCCCCGTTCCCACGTCGAGTGGAGGATCCTTCGCCTCCTCCGGTGTGTGGTATGAGTGACTCAGCGCAGGCAGGCTCGATGATGTCGCTACATCCCGCCTGCCTGCGTCGAGCCGCTCAGGGCACAGGGAATGCTAGATCATGGAGATGTCAGCTCCTTGCTCCAGCATTGATTGGAACCGGGACCTCAGTGAGTGACTCACGAACCCCCAGGGGGACGCGACTCACAGTGTAGGGATGTCCCGATACCAAAATTTGGACTTCGATACCGATACTTCGTTTACTTTGCCAACAGTAATAAAAAAAAAAAAAGTTATTTCGTTTTCTAATGTTAGGCACGAGGTGCAATGATGAATTTTGAATGTCTCACATTAATAGTAATTAACCCCATCATGTTTCTCAGTCATAATGGGTTAATGTGTAAGGTACATGATGGGGTTAATTACTATTAATGTGAGGCACATGGAGGTTAAATTCATCATCGCACCTCGCGTCTCACAATTAGGCCCCATGCACACGACCGTAGATAACCTCCGTTTTTGCGGACCGCAATTGCGGTCTGCAAAAATGGACCCATTTACTTTCATTGAGCGCGGACACATTTCCGTAGCGCTACGGATGGGTGACCGTGCCGTAGAAATGTTCCGAAAATTATGGAACATGTCCGTCCATTTGCATTTGGCGGGCCGTGCTCCCATACTTTGTTTGGGAGCATGGCCTGAAAATGCGGGTGGCAGTCGGCGGCCGGCCGTGCCCGCAATCGCAGGCCGTGATTGCGGGCACGGTCGTGTGAATGGGGCCTAAGTGATAGAAAGCAATTTTTATTTTATTTTTTTACAGAGTACACATAAATGATGCAAAAAAATAGTTGTGCAGGTTATTACGGCCGCGCCAATACCGATTATGTGTATGTTTTATGTATTGAGACTTATTTTAATGTTTATTGTAAAAAAGGTGAATGTGTAATTTTTTTATTTAACATTACTTTGTTTTTACTTTATTTTTAAACTACAATGTACTGGCCTATAGCTATAAGCCAGTACATTAGCCTGTGTATGTATAGTACACAGGCAGTTGTTAGGACATACCTCAGTATGCCCTAACAACAGGAAATATGGTAAGACAGCCCTGGGGTCCGTCAATAGACCCTGGGCTGTCTGCCCATATATGGTATGTCCCTCAATCGCGTCACAGGAATTCCCCGTGACGCGATCCAGGGGCATCCCCCTTCTCATTTTCCCCTGAATGCTGCAGTCAGCTTTGATCGCAGCATCCAGGAGAATAGCGGCAGAGATGAGAGGTTTCTCTGATCTCCGCCGTTATAGAGCGGGGCTGCGGCTGTGTGATACAGTCATTGCCCCGCTCCTGACAACAAGTGCACGCGCGGTCAGCATGAGGTGATGCAGCCGGCGCTGCACTAATGAGCGGCGGTGCAGGCACTGAAGACAGAACATGGGGGTGTTTTGTAGCGCGCCCGCCATGTTCTGTCTTCAGTGCCGCAGATAATTAGTGCAGCGCCGGCCGCATCGAATCATCCTGACGGCGCGCACATGTCAGGATTCAGGAGCGGGGCAGTGACTGTATTACCCAGCCGCAGCCCCGCTCTCATAGTCATGTGTACTATACTGTATTGTGCAGTTTGCGGTGGAGATGGGGGGGGCTGTGATTTAACGCCCCCCCCCCTCTCCACCGTAAACAACACAATACATTACAATGCATCACAACACAATACATTACATTACAATACATAACATTACATTACAATACATAACATTACACTGCAGCTTACCTGGAGTCCTCCGCACCGACTCTTCTGCTCCGTCTGGAAGCCGTGTCACGTGACAACACGGTCACATGGTACACTATGGTACACATGGTACACCATGTGACCGTAGCCAGGAAGTGCCGGCTTCACGGCACAGAAGATTGTTAGGAAACATGCTGTATGGCAACGGGGGCCCGTGGGCCCCCCAGGCTTAGGGGCCCGGTCGCAACTGCGACCGCTGCGACCCCTATAGCTACGCCACTGGTTAACCCCTAAGGACGCAGCCTAGTTTGAGCCTCAAGGCTCAGAGCCCATTTTTTAAATCTGACATATTTCACTTTATGTGGTAATAACATCGGAATGCTTAAACCTATCCGAGCGATTCTGAGACTGTTTTCTCGTGACACATTGGGCTTCATGTTCGTGGTAAAATTTGGTCGATATATTCAGTGTTTTTTATTGGTGAAAAATTGCAAAATTTAGAGACATTTTTGAAAAAATAGCATTTTTCTGAATTTAAATGCATCTGCTTGTAAAACAGACGGTTATACCACCCAAAATAGTTACTAGTTCAAATTTCCCATATGTCTACTTTAGATTGGCATAGTTTTTTGAACATTCTTTTATTTTTCTTGGACGTTACAAGGCTTAGAACATAAACAGCAATTTCTCATATTTTTAAGAAAATTTCAAAAGCCTTTTTTTTAAGGTACCTCTTCAGTTCTGAAGTGTATTTGAGGGGCCTATGTATTAGAAACCCTGATAAAACACCCCATTTTAAAAACTAGACCCCTCAAAGTATTCAAAACAGCAGAAGACAAAGAAATGGATCCAGCGCTGTGTCCTTGAAGTCTTTTAAAATAGGAAACTTAACAGAAGCCATGACTAAGGACGCTGCAAGCGTCAGAAACGCGTAGGCACCGCTCACACTGCCATAAATCCACCATTCATTTGAGAATATCTACCTGCAATGCTATTGTTTTTATTTTTCATTATATAATAAAACTTGGAAATAGTTTCCTATTTTAAAAGACTTCAAGGACACAGCGCTGGATCCATTTCTTTGTCTTCCTTTGTATCCCATACATGTGCCGACACGAGGACCCGCGCGCAAGTCCACATATGCGATAAGGTGACCTGGAGGAATCCTCCCAAATATTTTTTCTCTATTCAAAACAGCATTTAGAATTTTTTTTTAACCCTTCAGGCATTTCACAGGAATTAAAGCAAAGTGGAGGTGAAATTTGCAAATTTTATTTTTCTTGCTGAATTTCAATTGTATTCAATTTTTTCTGTAACACAGAAGCTTTTACCAGAGAAACACTACTAAATATGTATTGTCCAGATTCTGCAGTTTTTAGAAATGTCCCACATGTGACTCTACTGCGCTCGTGGACTAAAACACAAGTCCTAGAAGCAAAGAAGCACCTAGTGCATTTTGAGGCCTCTTTTTTATTAGAATATATTTTAGGCAGCATGCAAGGTTTGAAAAGGTGTTGAGGTGCCAAAACAGTAGGAATCCCCCAATAGTGACCCCATTTTTGAAACTACACTCCTCAAGGAATTAATTTATGGTTGTTGTTACCATTTTGATCACACAGTCTTTTCACAGCACCTATTTAATTTGGGCTGTGAAATTAAAAAAATGTAATTTTTTTCCAAACAAATTTCATTTGTGATCAAAATTTCTTATTTTCACAGGGAACAAAATACCCCATTTTGTTGCCCAATTTGTCCTTAGCGCGGCAATACCCCATTTGTGGTGATAAACTGCTGTTTTGGCCCATGGGAGGGCTCAGAACGAAAGGAGCGCTATGTGTTTGTTGGTGTCCAGATTTTGCTGGATTGGTTTTCGGGTACCATGTCGCATTTGCAGAGCCCCAGAGGTATCAAAGCAATGGAAACCTACCAGAAGTGACCCCATTTTGGAAACTACACCCCACAAGGAATTCAAATATGCTTGTTGTTACAATTATGACAGCACAGTTTTTTCACAGCACCTATTTGAATTGGGCTGTGAAATGAAAATTACATTTTTTACAATAAGATGTCATTTTTTATCAAAATTTCTTATTTTCACAAGGAACAAAATACCCCATTTTGTTGCCCAATTTCTCCTGAGTGCAGCAATACCCCATTTGTGGTGATAAACTGCCGTTTGGGCCCATGGGACGCCTCAGAAGGGAAGGAGCGCTGTGTGTTCTTTGGAGTGCAGATTTTGCTGGTTTGGTTTTCGGGTGCCATGTCGCATTTGCAGAGCCCCAGAGGTATCAAAGCAATGGAAACCCACCAGAAGTGACCCCATTTTGGAAACTACACCCCTCAAAGAATTCATTTATGGGTAATGTGACAATTTAGACCCATAGTTTCTTCACAGAACTTATTTGAATTGGGCTGGGAATTAAAAAATATATATTTTTTCCAATAATATGTCGTTTTAGCTCAAAAATTATTATTTTCACAAGAAATAAAATACTAAATTTTGTTGCCCAATTTGTCCTGAGTGCGGCAATACCCCATTTGTGGTGATAAACTGCCGTTTGGGCCCATGGGAGGCCTCAGAAGGGAAGGAGCGCTGTGTGTTCTTTGGAGTGCAGATTTTGCTGGATTGGTTTTCGGGTGCCATGTCGCATTTGCAGAGCCCCAGAGGTATCAAAGCAATTGAAACCAACCAGAAATGACCCCATTTTGGAAACTACACCCCTCAAGGAATTAATTTATGGGTGTTGTGACCATTTTGACCCCATAGTTTTTTCACAGAACTTATTTGAATTGGGCTGGGAATTAAAACAAAATTAATTTTTCCCAATAATATGTCGTTTTGGCTGAAAATTTCTTATTTTCACAAGAAATAAAATACTCAATTTTGTTGCCCAATTTGTCCTGAGTGCGGCAATACTCCATTTGTGGTGATAAACTGCCGTTTGGGCCCATGGGAGGGCTCAGAAGGAAAGGACCACCATTTGTCCTACTGGGGATTTTCTGGTGCGAAGTCATGTATGCAGAAGCCCCTGAGGTACCAGTACAGTTGAAACCCGCAAGAAGTGACCCCGTTTTAAAAACTACACCCTTAAGGCATTCATCTAGAGGTGTAGTGAGCATTTTGACCGGAGACATACACCCCATAAACTGTAATGTGGGTTCTCCTAGGTACGGCAATACCCTAAATGTGGCTGTTATCAGCTGCCTGGGCACACAGCAGGGCCCAGAGTGGAAAGACGTGGGGGGATAAGCTGTGTGGAGTACATCAGGGTAAGTAAAATTGGGGTAAATTATAAACCAAGGGATGTATGATAAATTTTAAAACACTCTTTCATACAGAGCTCTGGTTTTTCGGGACACATGTCGCATTGATATATTGTGTCCTCCCTTATCCCCTTCTTATAGCAGACTTTGCACCTCTTTTGACTTTTTCCCTTCTTGCCAGTTTGGGGAACTTCTCCTGGAAATTGTTGCCCTGGTACGATGCGTGTCGGCCTCGCTTCCAGAAGTACTGGGTGCCCCCCCTTCCTGGTCCCTAAAAATTAGGTTCTTGATAACCACCTCTTGAAATTCCAGGAAAGTTCCCGTCTGGCCTGTACATCGACGTAGCACGTACACATTGTACAATGCCATCTGTATGATGTGCACGGCCAGCTTCTTATACCACACCGCATGGCGCTGTAGGGCTTCAGGACTTGATCTGAAAAGTCCACCCCTCCCATGTACCTATTGTACTCCAGGATGCAGTCTAGTTTGGGTGTCTCTGTACTGGTACCTTGTACAGGTACATGGGTACTGGTGTGACATCTTTCTTGTCCTTGTACTTGACACACAATATGTTGCTGCTAGAATGTGCCCTGCGCTCACCCCTTCTGATTGTTTGCCCAAGCAGAGTCTTAGGGAGGCCTCTCAGATTTCTTCTAGCAGTGCCGCATGCCGCAGGACTGGAAGCGAGGCAGTTGAAGAGTGGGACGCTGGTATAAAAATTATCCAGGTAGAGGTGGTAACCCTGGTCCAGCAGTGGGTGCACCAATCCCACACAATTTTTGCATTAACTCCCAGTAAGGGGGGGCATTCTGGGGGCTCAATACTGGTGTCCTTCCCTTCATATATCCTAAATCTGTAGGTATACCCTGATGCACTCTCGCAAGGCTTATACCTCTTCACGCCATACCTTGCCCTCTTACCCGGCAGGTACTCGCGGAATTGTACCCTCCCTTTAAAATGTACCAAGGACTCATCAATAGAAATACACTTCTCGGGGGTGTATGCTTGGGAAAACCAGGCACTGAAACGGTCTAATAGGGGTCTCCGTTTATACAAACGGTCAAAACTGGGGTCATCTCGGGGTGGGCACGGCTCATTCTCAGTATAATGTGAGAAGCGAAGTATTGCCTCATTTATTTATTTTTTTAGGTTACAGTTCAGTTCTGAAGTTGCTTTGAGGGGCCTATATATTAGAAACCCCTATCAAACACCCAATTTTAGAAACTAGACCCCTCAAAGTATTCACAACAGCATTTAGAAAGTTTATGAACCCTTTAGGTGTTTTACAGAAATTTAGAGCAAAGTAGAGGTGAAATGTCCATTTTTTTTTTGCCAGAAAATCCTTTTTAGACCATTTTTTTTATAACACAAAAGGTTTTATCAGAGAAACGCAACTTAATACTTATTGCCCAGATTCTGCAGTTTTGAGAAACAAAACCCTTTTCCCTTTTTCTTTTTCCCCTATTGTTTTGCTCCGTTGATTTCTCTCCTCTCTTTTAGTACCTGGGGTGGGTAGGTCTAGGGCTGAAAGTTTTATGAAGCTTTCTTCTTTTTGGATATGATGTAGATGTTGCTGCTACGATAGCACACTCATATTGTTAAATGTGTGTTGCTTTATAAAATGTTAAATAAAGTACCTAAAAAATGGTGTTAAATGGTTTAAGTAATGGTTTAACTGGATCATTTAGAGTCATACCCCTCCTTCTTTTCTTCACCTCAATGTTTTTAAGCACTTCAAAAGTGTTAAAAGTTGTTCACTAGGATGTATTTTATGATGGCATAAAAATCTGAACTATGGGTAGGCAGAGTAAACAGATTAAAAATAATATATTTTATTGTACATCCAGTTGGACATTGTGTCCGAGTTTCCATCATATTAAAAGACCATAGAATCTGAGAGAGATTTACCATCGCATACTTGCGTGTAGTCTTGTAGACAATATAAAGCATTGATAACTTATTTTAAAGGATAACTAAACTTTCAAAAAAAATTTGACATGCCATGGATACATGTCAGAAGTTTTGATCGGTGTATGGGTCTGAGCACTGAGACCCGGACTGATCGCTAAAACAAAATGGTGGAAGCTCTCGGGTGAGCTCTCTCCCTCTTAGTTTCTGATCGGCTTTCCTCGGAAAGCTGAGCCAGCGGCAAAGTTCACATCTCTGTACGGAGCTTAAAGAGTGTACACCTGGCTACCCCTTAGACTCCGCTCCTCAGTTTAGCCCTACACCAAATCCGTTAGCAACACAGTGAGTCCACACCATCGTCTGTTAACCCCGAGACAGTCACTAATATCTACAAACTCTGTGACAAGTTGCCAAGTTAGGAAAATGTCTTTAAAGTTTGTGTAATGACAGGGTAGGGAGACAGACAGGTGAGCCCTAATCTATCCGCCACTCAGTCCCTGCCTACTTGCAACGACCCGTCCTAAGCGACGGGGTACAACTGGGCGACGGTCCCTACGCTAAATATGTGCACGACAGACAAACAGACAAGGGTACACAGAAGCTAGGGAAACGGGGGAGCTGCCCACGGAGACACCGTGAGCAACAAGAGTAGTGAACGAGAAGAGTCAAACCAGGAGAGAACGAGGTACAAAACGCTGAGCAGGAGAGTGGTCAGAAAGCCAAGGTCAATAACAAGCAGAGGATGAGTAGTACAAGCAGCAGCAGCAAGCCAGGAAACAAGCATAGAAGAATCACAGGCAAAGGAGGAACAGGAAAGGCAGGTATAAATAGACAGTGGGCGGGAGCTAGCTCCGTCTGGCCAGGCTGTGATAGGCTCTCCCACTCCTAAGCCTGCCATCCTGAGTGGTGGAAGATGGAGTCAGTCTCACAGACATAGGAGCAGGTGCAGACTGATTGCCCATGGGCGTTGACACAGAAGCTGTGTCTGGCAAATCCTTTACAGTTTGTCTTTGTTAACCCTTTAATAACCTGGCCTATTTTAGCCTTAAATAATTATTTTTTCCTTTTCTTATCTTGGCATTTCAAGAGTTAGAACTTTTTTATTTTTCTGTCAATATAGTCGTATGAGGGCTTGTTTTTTGCGGGATGAGTTTTATTTTTCAATGGAATATATTACATTGATTTAACTTTACTAACTTTTTTTGAGGTGGGAATTGAAAAAAACGGCTATTTCAGCATTGTTTTTCGTGTTTTCAATTTACGCCATTCAATATGCGGCATAAACAACACATTTCCTTTCTTCTATGGGTCGGTATGGCCGATTACAGCGATACCACATATGTATAGGTTTTTTACGTTTGCACAATAAATAAACTTAAAAAAAATAAAATAATACATTTTAGCATCACCACATTCCAAGAGCCGTAACTCTCTTATTATTCTGTTGATGTCGCCATTTGCGGGACGAGGTGTAGTTTTCATCGTTACTACTTTGGGGTACATGAGACTTATCGATGTGGGGAATGGAGAAAAAAAGCGATTTTGCCTTTTTTTATTTTATTTTTGGACTTCTTTGAACGGCCGCAGTAGGAACAATAGACCCGCAAATGGGGCTATTAATACGGCCTGGGCCGTCAAAAAGTGGGACATGCTCTATTTTCGGCCGTTCTCCCGGCCGCCTGGCTCCCATTGAAATCTATGGGGCCATCTAAAGTACAGCTGTCACTCGGATGTAATCCGACAGACGGTCGTTCTTTCTGACATTCGTTTGCTCTCTTCTCCTCCTCACAGTGCGAAGTGCATGTGAGGAGGAGGAGGATATTTTTTTGCTCCCTGTAGGTGCGGAATCCCCAATACCTGGCGACAGCATTGGCGAAGCTGTGGCCGGGGATTCCACTCCAGGACATGTCCAGTGGCGTAACTACCGCCGTAGCAGCAGTAGCGGCTGCTACGGGGCCCGCGGCATGAGGGGGCCCGTGTCGCCCGCCGGCACGGGCCCCCACCATGGCCGGAGGCTCCGCTAGGAGCCGCTATGGCTGCTACAGCGGGACGCCACTGAACACTACGGCAGAGCAGGGAGGTATCTCCCCGCTCTGCCATTAACTGGTTCCCGACCGCTGGCTGTATTTTAACGGCCAGCGGTCAGGGACGGGTCCTTAAAACCCGAGCCATAGACTTTCTACGGCTCGGGTTTTAACTTGCTGCCCGCGCGATCGGGCAGCTGAATGTCGGGTCTCCGGCTGTCAGTGACTGCCGGGGACCCTGAGGAGAGGATAGAAGCAGCTTTCGCTGCTTCTGTCTTCTCTGATCACTTGTACACAGCGCTGAATGCGCGCTGTGTACAGGAATAGAGACAGCAGTAGCGGCGCTGCCTCTATTCCTCCCGGTGATCATGTGACTGGTCACATGATCGCCGGGTGCCGTTACTTACAGACTGCTGCTGGGTCTTACTAGACCCAGCACAGCCCTATTAGTGACAATCGTCACTATGAGAGGGCTGATTTCCTCTGTAACTGGGGCTGCTGTGCAGCTCCAGTTACAGGGGAAAAGCCTGGTGTAAAATAAAGAAAAAAAATATATAAAGTTCCCCAAAGGTCTTCTTTGACCTTTGGGGGACAGACCATAGTAATAAAAAAAGAATAAAGTAAAGTGCAAAAAAAATGTAAATAATAAATACACATAAAATACCCCCCCAAAAAAATACCGTTCCCCCCGCCAATCATTTTTGTAATGCTAGCGCTGACCCAATTACTCTAATATAGACATGTAATATATTAAAATTTACGGTAGACAATGGCGATCACAAATAAAAGGTATATTTTAGGGTAAGACTATGTTATTACCAAAAAAAAAAATAGCTGAAATGTAAAAAAAGCTTACTTTTTTACTATTATTTTCAAACTTTATGAATAAAAATTCTAAAATAGCAAAAAAGGTGCGTATAAAAACGATAAAAAATTAAACCTGCATTGTCTATGGAAAAAACGTCGCAAAAATCACGTCGTTAGCCCAACAAATAAAAAAGTTATAGCCATTTAAACTAACACGTGCTAAAAATTAGCTAAACGGTGTCTGGTCCTAAAGGCGCAAAATAGAGCAAAAGACATGTATAGGGGATAGTTAGAGGTTTGACGGAAGTCAGAGGTTTGTCATGGAGAAGTTCAGGGGACTTTCAGTCCCCCGTTCTCCCTATCGCTGCCAGCGATCACTCATGTATCCCCTGTCCTGTGCATATCCTGTGGAGAGGGGATACATGTCTTTTGTAGGACACACTGTAGGTCGCATTTTTTTGGGAGGGGGGATGCTGTATGGCGTTCCCTACAGGGGGGGGGGTGGCTGTATGGCGTTCCCTACAGGGGGGGGAGCTGTATGGCGTTCTCTACAGGGGGGCTGTATGGCGTTCTCTACAGGGGGATGTATGGCGCTATCTACAGAGGGGGGGCTGTATGGCGTTATCTACAGGGGGGAGCTGTAAAAAAGGCACTATCTACAAGGGGGGGGGGGGTTGTGTGACACCCAGGGGAGGGGGGGCCCCAGTCAAAAGTTTGCTATGGGGCCCAGTCTTTCCTAGTTACGCCCCTGGACATGTCCCTACCTTCACTGTCTGTATATGGACAGTGACGGCAGGGACTTCTGCTGGCACGGTCCCCTACTCCTGAAACGGAATCCCCGGCGATGTAGCCGGTGTTTCCACTCCAGGAGAAGTCCCTGACTTCATTGTCTATATATGGACACAGTGACGTCAGGGACTTCTGAAGCGGAATCCCCAGCACTGACGCCTGTGTTTCCGCTCCAGGAGAAGTCCCTGACTTCACTGTACATATATGGATACAGTGACGTCAGGGACTTCTGAAGCGGAATCCCCAGCATTGTGGCCGATGTTTACGCTCCAGGAGAAGTCCCTGACTTCACTGTCCATATATGGACATTAAAGTCAGGGACTTCTCCTGGAACGGTCCCCTACAGTGGTGCCATCTATGTGGGGGTGCTGTGTATAACTACCTATGGTGGGGCTTGTGTGGCATTACCTACAGGGGTCTGTGTGGCATTACCTACAAGGGACTGTGTGGCATTACCTACAGGGGACTGTGTGGCATTACCTACAGGGGGGCTGTGTGGCATTACCTACAGGGGGCTGTGTGGCATTACCTACAGGGGGCTGTGTGGCATTACCTATAGGAGGGCTGTGTGGCATTACCTACAGGGGGTTGTGTGGCATTACCTACAGGGGGCTGTGTGGTATTACCTACAGGGGTGCTGTGAGGCATTACCTACCGGAGTGCTGTGTGGCATTACCTACAGGGGGGCTGTGTGGCATTACCAATAGGGGCTGTGTGGCATTACCTACAGGGGGGCTATGTGGCAGTATCTACAGAGGGCAGCGTGTGGCATTATCTAGAGGGAAGTGTGTGGCAAAAAATGTACAAATGAAATTCATCCGTTTTCAAAACAGACAGGGAAAATAACGGATGCAAAACGGGTCAAAATCGGCCGTTAAAAACGGAAACACGGCCCGGAAAGGAAACGGAGCAGATGCAAAATGGATGCAAAACGGCCATTGTCGTATGAATAGAGCTTTAGGCCATGCCTCTGGCACAGCCTTATAGGCATAAAGCCAGGGCATACCTGGGGGCCTTTGTTAGGCCCCCGGCTGGAATGGCAACCCGTCATTAGGTGGCAGAGGGAGCCCCCTCCTTCTGTCAAAATATTTAAATGCTGCAGGCACTATTGACTGCGGCATTTAAGGGGTTAAAAGGCTGAGATTGCAGGTTTCTTCAATCTCAGCCGTTGCAGTGAGAGCCCAGCTGTCAGTTACAGCCGGGCTCTCGCAGTGATCGTGCGGGAACAGCTTCTTTGCCCACGCGATCACCATCACGTACATGCAAGTTCGAATGCGGGAAGGTAACCCTTCCCATGATGTGCATGTACGTGAAAAGTGAGAAGGGGTTAAAGTGTAGATACACTAGTCTTTGCTTGCACAGGTAATGTGTACAGCTATGCTACATAATTTTCCATGTCAGTCCTTAAACACCTCCATGTGATGAGTTTTAAATATATTGAAAGAAATGTTGAAAAATATCAGATTCCAAAAATCTAAAATCTAGAAATCCAGATTACTTACAAAATAGGAACCCTGTCATATACAAGATTATGGTCAAGGTCAATGGTCTAGCAGGACTAGTGCAACACACATTTGGTAGAGGCAGGCACTTGATGCAGCAACTCATTCCGCTTATATATGTGCTCTGGTAAAGTGCTTGCCTAAGATGAACGATTTCCAGGGGGCATAATTAGAAACTGCTTAGCTTAATAGTACATTTTATAAAATCCCTCAATAACAGGGCACTTCCTATGCTGGAAGAAACACAGTGGGAGGGTTATCCTGAAGTGGTGAATGCTGATTGCTTATTCAAGAATAGAAAAGGAAAACCGATATTTGCATACCTGCTACTGGAAATCTGTAGGCTGCCTAAGCATATCGTAGGAAATGTTTATCATAAAAACTAACAAGAAGATAAAAAAAATACGGTAAATGATGTATATAATAACATAAGCAGGATTGTGTGACAGACTAATCTTGTCAAATATATGCTTGAGAAGACAGGAATTATTTACTAATCAGGTCACTGTGGTAAGGGTAAGAGTCCGCTGAAAGCCTGATCATTATAAAACTTCATAGAACAGTGTTTGCCACTCTACTTGCCATGGAAATATAAGCACCAGCAGGGCTGCATAGTCACTTGGCATATTGATACTGATGCTGATGCCCACCCAGGTTAATAAGTTTTGAAGCATAATGTTTTACGGGGCAATTATTGCTGCTTACTGCCACTTAGTAAGTTCTGATCTTTACTTTTCTCAGGAAGGTAGGGGAATATGCACACAACACAAAAATGACTGAAAGGGGTTGTCCAGGCTGGGGGCTGTTTTTCATGCTAATGATCTATCCACAGGATAAGTCATCAATATATGATCAGTGGGGGTCCGACATCCGGACCCCACACCGATCAGCTGCTCCGGCTGCATACGGGCACTGGAAACTACAGTGATCGATGCCGGAAGCAGATGACTCTGGTCACAGTGTATGGCTCCTATTTGAATGAATAGGAGCAAAGCTGCAGTAACTCAACATGTCCGCTATACAGTAACAGAGCCATCTGCTTCCGGCACCAACCACCGCTCCCCCTGCTTGCGGAGGAATGCAATATTTACTGAAATGTTGAAACATCAAATGCAGACATCAGAGTAACATTTGTGTACAGGTATCAGGGCTCTGCTGCGGATGCTAGGTAGTTCATGCAGGTGTCAGATGACGATATAAAGATACCTCTTAATTTAAAAAAAATATATGCAATGTTTTTTCCTGGGTTATATGCCCAAATAATATGTTTTATATACTTTTCTGCTACAGTCACATTGTTAGTATGGCTGAAAAAAAGACATATGTCCATTAAGTTCAACCAAGGGATGAGAGAAAATATGGATGAAAAGAAGGAGTTTGGATACACTAGCTAAAGGTTAATCAGCCCCAGTGCAAAAGTTTAGCCTCTGCCCCACCCCCGCGCATCTTCTATTCGCGGTTGACTGCCGCGGCCTGCCAGTAGCTCTCAGCTGCTCTTAAGTAAACCATTGATGCAGCACTAGCAGTCAGATACATTGCTAGAGTCTTAAAAGAAAATAAATATATTGGATCAGCAGACAGTATCACACATGAACGGATTAGATACAGAGCCCCAACAGACAGCATCACACATGATAGGCTTAGGGTAACTGCGTTGGTCTTTCTGTTGTTTTGCTCCGTTAGAGGAGCAGAACAAAGAAAATACCAGAAGCATCAGTTCCGTTGTATGCAGGGGCGTAACTAGGAAAGACTGGGCCCCATAGCAAACTTTTGACTGGGGCCCCCCCTCCCCTGGGTGTCACACAACCCCCCTTGTAGATAGTGCCTTTTTTACAGCCCCCCGTGTAGATAACGCCATACAGTCCCCCTGTAGATAACGCCATACAGCGCCCCCCTGTAGATAACGCCATACAGCCCCCCCTGTAGATAACGCCATACAGCCCCCCTGTAGATTGTATGGCGTTATCTACAGGGGGGACTGTATGGCGTTATCTACAGGGGGCGCTGTATGGCGTTATCTACAGGGGGGACTGTATGGCGTTATCTACAGAGGGGGACTGTATGGCGTTATCTACAGAGGGGGACTGTATGGCGTTATCTACAGGGAGGACTGTATGGCGTTATCTACAGAGGGGGACTGTATGGCGTTATCTACAGGGGGACTGTATGGCGTTATCTACAGGGGGGACTGTGTGGCGTTATCTACAGGGGGACTGTGTGGCGTTATCTACAGGGGGGACTGTGTGGCGTTATCTACAGGGGGGCTGTGTGGCGTTATCTACACGGGGGACTGTATGGCATTATCTACAGGGGGACTGTATGGCGTTATCTACAGGGGGACTGTATGGCGTTATCTACAGAGGGGGCTGTATGGCGCTAACGCCATACAGCCCCCACTGTAGAGAACGCCATACAACCCCCCCTGTAGAGAACGCCATACAGCCCCCCCCTGTAGGGAACGCCATACAGCCCCCCCTGTAGGGAACGCCATACAGTGCCCCCCCTGTAGGGAACGCCATACAGCGCCCCCCCCTGCAGGGAACACCATACAGCGCCTCCCCCTGCAGGGAACGCCATACAGCGCCCCCCCTGCAGGGAACGCCATACAGTGCCCCCCCCTGCAGGGAACGGCATACAGCGCCCCCCCTGCAGGGAACGGCATTCAGCGCCCTCCCTGCAGGGAACGCCATACAGCCCCCCCTGCAGGGAACGCCATACAGCCCCCACCTGCAGGGAATGCCATACAGCGCCCCCCCTCTGTAGGGAACGCCATACAGCGCCCCCCTGTAGATAACACCATACAGCCCCCCTGTAGATAACGCCATACAGCCCCCCCTGTAGATTGTATGGCGTTATCTACAGGGGGGACTGTATGGCGTTATCTACAGGGGGCGCTGTATGGGGTTATCTACAGGGGGGACTGTATGGCGTTATCTACAGAGGGGGACTGTATGGCGTTATGTACAGAGGGGGACTGTATGGCGTTATCTACAGGGGGACTGTATGGCGTTATCTACAGAGGGGGACTGTATGGCGTTATCTACAGGGGGGACTGTGTGGTGTTATCTACAGAGGGGACTGTGTGGCGTTACCTAGAGGGGGGACTGTGTGGCGTTATCTACAGGGGGACTGTGTGGCGTTATCTACAGGGGGGGCTGTGTGGCGTTATCTACAGGGGGGACTGTATGGCGTTATCTACAGGGGGACTGTATGGCGTTATCTACAGGGGGACTGTATGGCGTTATCTACAGAGGGGGCTGTATGGCGCTAACGCCATACAGCCCCCACTGTAGAGAACGCCATACAGCCCCCCTGTAGAGAACGCCATACAGCCCCCCTGTAGGGAACGCCATACAGCCCCCCCCCTGTAGGGAACGCCATACAGCCCCCCCTGTAGGGAACGCCATACAGCGCCCCCCCCCCCTGCAGGGAACGCCATACAGCGCCCCCCCCTCCTGCAGGGAACACCATACAGCGCCCCCCCTGCAGGGAACGCCATATCTACAGGGGGAACTGTGGCGTTATCTACAGGGGGAACTGTGTGGCGTTATCTACAGGGGGACTGTGTGGCGTTATCTACAGGGGGGACTGTGTGGCGTTATCTACAGGGGGGGCTGTGTGGCGTTATCTACAGGGGGACTGTATGGCGTTATCTACAGGGGGACTGTATGGCGTTAACGCCATACAGCCCCCACTGTAGAGAACGCCATACAGCCCCCCCTGTAGAGAACGCCATACAGCCCCCCCTGTAGGGAACGCCATACAGCCCCCCCTGTAGAGAACGCCATACAGCCCCCCCTGTAGGGAACGCCATACAGCGCCCCCCCCTGCAGGGAACGCCATACAGCGCCCCCCCTTCAGGGAACGCCATACAGCGCCCCCCCTGCAGGGAACGCCATACAGCCCCCACCTGCAGGGAATGCCATACAGCGCCCCACCCCTGTAGGAAACGACATACAGCCCCCCCCCCCCCAAAAAAAAAAATTCGACCTATAGTGTGACCTACAAATAACATGCATCCCCTATCCACAGGATAGGGGATACATGTGTGATTGCTGGCATTGATAGGGAGAACAGGGGACTGAAAGTCCCCTGAAGTTCTCCATGACTAACCTCTGACTTCCGGCGTCTGTGTCGGCAGCTCAATAAAAATGAAAGGAGCGCTGGTCACGCATGCGCACAAGCGCGACCAGCGCTCCATTCATTTCTACAGAGCTGCCGACACAGACCCCGGAAGTCCGAGGTTTGTGATGGAGAACCTAAGGGGACTTTCAGTCCCCCGTTCTCCCTATCGCTGCCAGCGATCACAAATGTATCCCCTGTCCTGTGGATAGGGGATACATGTCTTTTGTTTAATGGCAGAGCGGGGAGATACCTCCCTGGTCTGCCGTAGTGTTCAGTGGCGTCCCGCTGTAGCAGCCATAGCGGCTGCTAGCGGAGCCTGCGGCCATGGTGGGGGCCCGTGCCGGCGGGCGACACGGGCCCCCTCATGCCGCGGGCCCCGTAGCAGTCGCTACAGCTGCTACGGCGGTAGTTACGCCACTGGTTGTATGTCAGACACATCCGGCGCCCGACGGAACCCATTGACTTTAATGGGTTTCATTGGGTTTCCGTTGGGGTGTCCGTGGTTTAATCGGAAACCATATTTTCTGCGGAGCCTCCAGAGCAGATGTGAACAGGCCCTAAGATACATGGCCAAAAAATCACACATAAGTGATATTAACCCTGCACATCTGTCAAAGTTCAAAAAAGTCATGTGGTGTGCACCATATGCCAATTACAAATCAATTACAAAAAAACACAAAAATAATTTCAAGTAAAAAACATTTTTTATTTCTTAAATCTAAAATCTATAATGAAAAATAATGAAAATTTAATGAATACTGTACAACTACTTCACAGACCTAGTCGAAACCTGTCCACAAACAAAATAATGTACCCAGTAATGACAGTTTTAATTAGAATAAATAACCTATAGTCACCAAAGACTCAATTACTCGGAGTGCAACTGTGTAACATTAGAATTGGGTAAAGGACCATAGTATGGGGCCAAAGGCTTATGGTTCTAAAAGATAAACGTTCAAGTCAATGTTTTTGATGATCCTGAGCGAAATAAATAATTTCAGAGTGGGCAGAAATAATATATCCAGGCTACTTCAAATAACCACAATAGCATAAGGTTAGTTTGGGAATAATTCAATGCTCTATATTTAAAGAGGCTCTGTCACCACATTATAAGTGCCCTATCTCCTATATAAGAAGATCGGTGCTATAATGTAGGTGACAGTAATGCTTTTTATTTAGAAAAACGATCTATTTTAAACCACTTTATGAGCGATTTTTAGCTTTATGCTAATGAGTTTCTTAATGCCCAAGTGGGCGTGTTTTACTTTAGACCAAGTGGGCGTTGTACAGAGGAGTGTATGACGCTGACCAATCAGTGACCAATCAGCGTCATACACTTCTCTCCATTCGTTTACACTGCACTAGCGATATAGTTATATCGCTATGTGCAGCTTCATACACACACTATAACATTACTGCAGTGTCCTGACAATGAATATACATCACTACCAGCCTGGACGTGATGTTTATTCAGAATCCTGACACTTCTGAATCTTTTCTGTGAGATTCCGGCAAGGCAAGTGTAATCTCGTTTGAAATTACAGGTTACATCGTAATCTCGCGAGATTACGTTTGCCTTGCTGTAAATCTCACAGAGACGCTACAGACATATCAGGATTCGGAATAAACATCACGTCCAGGCTGGTAGTGATGTATATTCATTATCAGGACACTACAGTAATGTTAGTGTTTGTGTATGTAGCTGCACATAACGATATAACTATATCGCTAGTGCAGTGTAAATGAATGGAGAGAAGTGTATGACGCTGATTGGTCAGCATCATACACTCCTCTGTACAATGCCCACTTGGTCTAAAGTAAAATCACGCCCACTAGGGCATTAAGAAACTCATTGGCATAAAGCTAAAAATCGCTCATAAAGTGGTTTAAAATAGATCGTTTTTAGAAATAAAAAGCATTACTGTCACCTACATTACAGCGCCGATCTCCTTATATAGGAGATAGGGCAGTTATAATGTGGTGACAGAGCTTCTTTAAACACTAAAACATTGAGCTCTGGTGCAACGGCCGCATAGACTGCAGTACACATAGATTGTATAATGGATGATTAATCCCAGTGTTACTCGCGGACCATGCGTTCAGTGCGTCCTCACCGCTTGTGCATCTGCAAGGATGATAAAGTCGTTTGGTGTACAAACATCCCGAATAGCTTTGTTGGCAAGAGTTCGGTAAGCTCAAAGGATTCGACCATATACATATATTTACTTAATGGTTCCCGCTCTATTCTATGTAAGCCATATCAGCCAGCATTTCTCAACACATGGCTACTGTGACTGACTGAGTTGATGAGTAGCATGAGAAATCCTCACTTTAAGAAGGCAATTTAGCTAATCAAGTGACTTTAGGCGGAAATTCATGAATAAATACACATCCCAAAACAAACGTATCTACGATAAATACATTGATAATTATAAACAAAGCAGGTATGATTGAGCTAGGAATTTCTGTAAAACCACTTACTAAAGTCAGAAACAGGTAAACTACATAGTCTCAAAATACAAAGGGTATTAAATTTATAGAAATGCAAGAGCGTTAAAAAACTGGATATTTATCAAATACATGTAGATTATGAACAGCTAATTAAAACACCTACATAAACAAATAGAATGGGAACAACAAAAATAAATAATTTTCTTCAAAGTTAACAATCCACGAATTTAAACTATGTATGCCTTGCCAAAAATCCATAAAAATAAATCAAATCCCGCAGGGAGGCCCATAATCTCAGGCATAGATGGTCCTACTTGCCATCTAGAAAAATATGTTGCTCAAAGGCTACAACCATTTGTCAAAACTCTAACATTGTTTGTTTTGGAGACAGGTGATGTACTTTAAAAAAACTCAAACATGTCACTGTCCCTGACAGTTGTTTTATTCTAAATATTGACAATGAATTGTTATATACATCGATCATAAAAGGGGCCTAATGGCTGCAGCATATTTTTGGGAAAAAAGAGTCCCTTAATGGGCACATCAAAACTAACTTGCTAACTTATTGTTGAAATGACACCCTTATTCTCCGCCACAACTATTTCTCTTTCGACGGTCAACACTACCTTTAGGTGTGGGGGATGGCGATGGAGGCGTCTTGTGTCCCATCGTACACTTACCTGCACCTTGGGTGGTGGGAGAAGATCATATACCGCAGCCACTGGTATGACTACTTTGTCGCCATCTGACTGTGGCATACCGATGATATTTTGGTTGTGTAGACAAGTATAGAACAGGAACTGATTTCCTTTATTGGCTGGCAAACATCAGTGATTTGAATCTTGGGTTTATCTTTGTTAGGCTTCATTCACATCTGCGTCAGGCCTCTGTTCTGTCGGAACGGAGTCCTGACTGACACAAACAGAAACCATAGGTTTCTGTTTCCATCACCATTGACTACGCTACTGATTCCGTCAAAACGACGGAACCCTTGCACAACTGAGACAAACTAAAACCATTGGCACCGGATCCATCACCATTGTAATCAATGGTGATGGAAACGAAATCCAAATGTTTCCGTTTGTGTCAGTCAGGGCTCCGTTCCGACGGAACGTCGGAAAGGAGCCCTGACACAGATGTGAATGAAGCCTTAGTAGGCCAAATGCAATCAGCTTCTTGGATCTCCAGATTGTAACGGGGAATAGTTGCCTAATTATGAGCACTTATTGAAAACCAACGTCTGATAACTCACTATAACTAGCCCACAGTCATAACCCAAGGTCTCTTCTTAATGGTATCCCAATAGGGAAGTTTCTCCGGTTGCGGCAAAACTACACTAGGGACGAAATTTTCCTAAGGGAAGCAGATTATTCATCTTTACGATTCAAACTACGGGGTTACAGTAATAAGGTATTAAAAAGAGGTTCAGATAAACCTATGGACAAAATAGGAGTGGCCTATTATCTGATAACACCTCTATGTTGTTAGTAGGTATTAATAAGGCCAAAAACACAAATAAGAATCTGCTTGATCACAAAATATGGCAACCATTGGGATCAGCTACAATAAATCCTAAGAGAAACTTGTGCCATTTGACATTAAATGATAAGATTAAGTCAATTGTGGTTGAATGCCCTAGTGTGATTGCAAGAAGGGCATTAAACGAGATATCTAAATGCAGCTCCATCAAAAAGCATACGGTTGAATAATCGCCTGAAGGGCATGTTCAAATGAGGTAGCCGCTCGATGTGCAACTATATGATAAAGAACGTTAGAATTTCTGATTATCCAGTTTAAAAATATTTAATGTAAAAACTTTTCTGAGATGTAGATGTACAATGCTACAATATCCAGTGCCCATGTAAAAAATAATATGTGTAGAAAACCAAAAGTGAATTACATGTACGCATAGCCAAACACATTGGTGACATTCATAGAAATAATGACCAAAAAACACCGTCATCTGATTTTATACATGTACATTTTTTTATTCTGGCGTTGCAGTTATGGGCATCTACCAACTGTACAAGTATAGGAGTGGTGGCGATAGTGACAGGCTCTTGCCGCAAATAGAAATCAATTTGGATTTATGTATTAAATACACTGACCTACTTGGGTCTTAATAATGAAATAAAAATGCAATGCCTTTCTATAAATTTTCTAGACTATGTTGTTTACCTGCTTGTGACTTTATGAAGTGGTTTCACAGACATTTCTGGCACTGTCTGACCTATGTTTTTTTTTAAATTAATTTATATAGTGTAGGTACGTTTGTTTTGGAATGTGTATTTATACATGCATTTCCCATTTAAGTCACTATTACCTGGCTTAATTGCTTTCATAAAGTGAGGCTATCTCATACTACGCAGGCGCCCTGATAAAGTCCTGATTGGACACTACTCGTTGGTGACGTCAGAGGCCGAAGCCATGTGTTGAAACCTCCTGACTGATATGGTTTATACTAAACAGAGTGGGGATCATTAAGAAAATATATGTATATGGTTGAGTCCTTTAGGCTTACCTAGGTGTTGGCAACTTATACAAATCTATCTGGGATGTTTGTACGCCAACACTATATCAACCTTGCAGATGCACAAGCGGTGAGAAACTCCCCAAACACATGGTCCATGAGTAACACCGGGATAAATCATGAATTATACAATATATGTGCTCGGCAGTCTATGTGGCCGTTGCACCTGCACTGGACTTGTAGGTGCTTATATTTGGAACATTAAAGTATTCCTGAACTAACCTTATGCGATTGCCACACATTATAGGATTAGATACAGAGCCCATTTACTTGAGCGGAGGACTGGATTTTCTTTGGCTCCAGGAGCAGCTTTGGTTTCTGACGCCGTTCGGCATCAGTATGTTATATGTGCCACGAATAGAACATCTTGTCGCTGCGCCAGGAGCAGAAGAGAGCCCAGTACTGCATCTGGAGCTGAAAAGGATACGACTCAGGAGCGAGGCATCTAAGTAGTTAAACAGGCGGAATAAAAGTGATCTATGATTCTGCCCATTGAAGTGAGGTGTCGTCTCTATCATACAGCCGATACCTGCAATGTATGGAGCGTTCTCAGCTAATGAGCCCGCTCCATACTTCCCCTTTACGGTTGCCATGTACATGTTCATGGCCTGTTGTTAAGCGGTTAAAGCATACCTAACTTTTTAGGTGACTTTTCAGAATAAGCTGTCATGTGTCTGTACATGAAGAATGACACTATTTCTAGCCATTATATGACGCGTGTTCTGCATTTTTTTGTAGCAGTTTTCCCCTCTGCAGGCTCTATCTCTAATTCTCCGTTTTCCCTGAGCTAGTGGGTAATGCCTAACTGAAATCATAAAATCCAGCAGACAAGGCAGCACATCCAAAATAAATAGGAATTTTAATCACCCACAAATGCGATGTTTCAGTCCAACAGTACCTTTCTCAAGCTTAAGAAAGGTCCTGTTGGACTGAAACATCACATTTGTGGGTGATTAAAATTCCTATTTATTTTGGATGTGCTGACTTGTCTTCTGAATTTTGTGGTTTCTATCTTTGGGACCTTGGATCAGGTTCCTTTAAGGCTTGCACCCATTATATTACATTTTATTTTGTATCTCCGGTGCTGTGATTACTCTTTTTTCTAACTGAAATCATGTTTGCCATACATTGCACACATAGGGTACAGAACCTCCTGCTTCTCAATTTCATTGTAGTACACCCCCAGAAACAGTAGTAGCAGCATCGAAGACATCATGCAGCAGTACTGAGCAGTGTAGCTGAGAATCCAAAACTGGGGTGAGATAGAACACTTACTATAAGATGTAGCAGTGTCTGTTTCTCTCTATGCCACTCTCTCACTTTGCTCCTGCTCAATTCTCTCCTTTCCATAGACTTCTATGGGTAGCTGTAGCCTGATCCCTCAGTGAGCTGATAGTCCTCCTCTGGAGGAGATGGATTTTTCAGTAAATTCAGAGTGAGTGAACAGTTAGGCCTCTTGCACATAACCGTATTTTTGCGGCCGTAATTTATCAGCATTTTTAATGCGCACCCATTCTTTTCTATGGCCCAATGCACACGACCGTGATTCACACAGATAGGTGCGGGGGGCGCCAATCCAGACCTCAAAAACTCAGGACAAGCTTATGGTCCGAATTTGCGGATTTGCCAATACTGTTGAATTGTTGTGGATCCGTGAGTCCGGATGACACACGGATGCAGAACAAGGGTTTTTTGCTGTGCGACGGACTGCATTTTGTGGTTTTGTGGACCGTATACGGTCGTGTGTATGAAGTCTTAGGAGGGGGGGGAGGACCCTGATAAGTAAAGAAAGAGGCATTTTTCTCTAATAAGATATATTACAAAGTTTCTTGTTGTACTATTTATTTATGCACAGTTTGTTGAAAAGTTAGAGACCATTTCAGCTTTGTTTAATATACTAACCCAATATACAAAAATGCAGAACAAATGTATAAAGCACAGGACCATTTAAGATTTGGCCTTGAAGACTTTTATCTATGGAATATGATTGATATAGAGATTAGTGTTTTTCAGGTGTAGCAGGGCTGCGTTTTTCAACAATTCATCATTATATCATTAACTTTGATAAGCCGACTGTACCGTATTCATCGTAACTTATCACTATGTACAAACCAAGCAGCCTTAAAGAGTTAAATTGCGTATACAATATGTAGCCAAGCCATTATTTTGTAAAGCAGAACAACAGCAAAACAAAGAGGTTTCATGTTTTCCTACAATACAGGTGTATAAAATAATACATAACTGAAAAATATGATGTAAATTTTATTATAACATTCATTCAATTTTAATGCCAAAACTTTAATGTGATCCAAATACAGTGATGAAAAGGCTCTGGTCTGTGTGTTGTTCCAGTTACCTCTCCCGAGCGGAGCTATTTTTCCTGAACTTATTGTACAGTGACTTGTTCTTCAGCAATACTCCGGGGATCTGTTTCCCAGATCTTACTACTTTGTTGTGATGATACATACACATAAACCCAGGTGGGAGACAAATTGCTGCTTTGTTTGTGAACAGGAGACTGCATCCTAAAACAAATGATGAAACATGTTGAAATTTATATATATCTAAATGTACCTGCCTCTAATAGGAGATCACTAAGAATATGTGCCGCTAATTTAAAAGTTGTCTCCCATTTTCAAACATTCAATGGTGAATAGGAAATGCTTATTGTTCCCAGGAGGGTAAGGAAAAAAAAGCCTGCGCAATCTCTTCCATCATATTACATAAACCTGCAAATTGCTAATTGCCATTGTAAGAAGGCTGGTGCCTTTAGTATTGCTGTAATGAGCCTTGTGGGGGGGGGGGGGGGATTTAGGTAAAAAAAATAATTTTAAAGATCATTTGAATATTGGTTTGTGGAAATGGACTACAGAATGGACTATATTAAGACTATCTCCTTCTGATAAGAAAAAAAAGTAGCCATATGTCTAGGCTGCGGCGCTATGTCATGATATATTAGGGACTTACACTCTTAATTTATGATCTGGCATCTAAAGAGTATTCTTATCTAATTGTTCATTTGTGCTGTGTGTGAACTATAGAGACCTGGTATTACCTGTTCCAATGTAGAATAAAATAAAATATATATATATATATATATATTTGTGACCTTTAATTAAGTGCACACCACACTGTGTTTTCTGATTTTCTTTTAGAAATTGCTATTGATTTTGTTGGCCTCAAGCAGTTCAGGCTTGTGCCGTAACAATAGTCTTATAATACTAGGTTCCGGCTCTGCCACCTGCTCTGTAAGCATATGTGTCTTGTGTCTCTTTTCCTTCCTTATCCTAAATAATTGCCATTTAAATTCATTGAAATGGATAGAGTAGATATATATTTTAACATAGTATATACTATACTAATAACATATATAATAGATATTGATATACTTCCAGAATACCGCTATGTGAACAATATTTGTATTGGTAAGGTACTGTAATATTGATCACATACAGCCTTGGAATGTAATTGCTGAATATTTTATCTTCAATATATTTGCAGAAGATGCTCTATAGTCTATATATAAGGGAGCTCCAGTGATGGTCTGGCATAGGCATCACTGATTATATTGCTAAACAGTGTACCTGTGTTTTAGTAAATATGTATGATGAGCATATACCATATATATTGGTATACCTTTTCCGGTAACACTCATAACATGTAGGTGGACACCACAAAAAAATATGTACCGCACCCGATGACAATGGCAAATGTATGCATCTTTGTAGGCATAGCGTTGCATATGTCTAAGAGTTGCATACGTTTAAAGCCAAAGTTATTGATGGATGGATAAATAAGACATAGATAATAAATATATAGTTCAGTATAATAATAAAAAAAAGTTTTACATCTCTGTTAAAGGGAACCTGTCACCAGCATTTCACCTATTAAACCAGCAATACCAGGTGGTTGTGGGTGAAAAATCATTTCTATATAACCTATAATTGTCTTCTTAGTCGGCTCTGTAGCTTTAGTATTCCGTTTTTTAGTGTTCCCACACCGTATGCTAATGAGCATAAAAGAGTCATATCTTCGTTTGAAAAGAGTCAAATCTTCGTTTGAAAAGAGTCAAATCTTCGTTTGAAAAGAGTCATACCTTCATTCCTCAAGTCTTCCCGAGTTTACTCCGCCTCCTTACTTCTGATTGACAGCTCCTCGCCTTCCCTCAGCACACAAAATCCCACGCTTGTGTATTGATGTCCTCTTCTGGTACGTGCGCACAAAGGGACACCGGATTATTATGATAAAAGGCGCAAAATGTTTGCAGGCCGTTATTTACAGTCGGAGGAGGAGTTTAGGAGAGGGGATAACGGCAATGGATTTTTGATAGCAGCGGCCAGTGAGGGATTAGTAAAGTTCAATAGGTGAAATGCTGGTGACAGGTTCCCTTTAATTTTTAGTAATGAGATGGAAAGAAATTTATTTTAGTATATCTGCTCCTCTTTGGTGATGATAGATAGAAGTAGAATAATAATATAGGCAGGTATATATAAACCACTATAAGCCAAGGTATTTATATAACTGTCTTTGTGCCATCTAGTAGAATGATTTGCACTCCACTTGATGAATAGTTACTTCGTCAAATAGCTACATCTGAATCAGTTTGAGCTTGATGGACATGCGTCTTTTTACAGCCTATGTTGGACACCTATTATGTGTGAGATCAGCTAAGGTGGTAGTTATTGTGATGGATATTGAAGTATCGCTTTCCAGTAGTCTGAGATTATGCTGACACACAGTGAAGGGGAGCGGGTGGGCACAGTTGGTGACGTCACTCATCAGCCTCTGCCCACCCATTCAATTTGATACAGCGGACTGGAGGAGAAGTTGTAGGAACTTTTTAAAAGAACATCCACCAATTAAAGCTGTGGGAGACCCAGAATGACTCTCTGGTCAGGAGATTGGTCAGTGGCTTTAACATGCAGATTATGCAGCATACTTCCCTCTTCTAATATAGCGGATGAAACCTATTGTAATTATAGCAGGAAATCTGCAAAATGCCCTCAAAACCTGTGTAGCTTTTTTCTGCAGCAGGATAATAGGGTTTAAAAAGTCCTCATTCATTTGCTTTGTATTGTACTTTGCTGTGGATTTTCCGTGCAGATTTCACACTGAACATCTTAAAAAAAAAACCTCTACGTGTGAGCCTAATCCGGCCACAACACACAGGAACTCCCACACCCCGGTTCAACTGAGCTAAACTTAGATGACCATAAAATCCTATGATAATCTAAGTTCAGTTCAGTAGAACCACAGGGTGTAATACGGATCCTACAGAGACCCTACAAGGCTAATACCGACATTATTTTCAATTCATAACAATTCCTCTCTTATTTTATTCTGTGTAAATTCACACATACAGCATGGTGACATGTCGCATGCCCTTTTCTTCCTTATTTTGTGTTTTACTTAGCAAATCTACGAAATCTGGACTAGCAGAAACCTCCACAAACAGGAATAATCCAAACCTGGCAGGTAATGAGAGACATTGACGAGGCACATGATAGCTGCTCCTTCACAAAAAAAGCAAGTAATGGGTTCATGTGCACTTAAATATTTTCACAAGAACATTCTTCTCTGTGGTAATAAGGTCTGGAAAGCTCCTGTAATAAATGTGAAATCTACAATGAAACACCTGACTTTAATGTTTTCTTTTACAGATTGATTTACATTCATATACACGTTTATTCAATGTTATTGTCTTGTTAAAGTTTATTAGATAATAGGGACAAAGAGAGAGGACTTTCAGTACCATAAAATATTTTATAACCTATAAGTAAAATTCATAATACAACAAATGATGACATAAAACGCTGGATGTATACTGGATGCGCCATTATGTGCAACGTGAGTTTTTACAATCAATTATTTTTATTGCTATTTTTTCAAAAACACATGTGCTGTGACGGGCAGACAGGGCCATTGTTTGCAAAACACTAGAAACAAGCTGTGTCATCTGGACTGAAGGCAATGGGTTTTGCAATGTATGGCGATTTATAGGACCTTGCTGCACAAATTCCACTTAGCACCAAAAGGGGAAAAAGTACAACAACAGCGTGACTATTAATGAGAGACAAGTAAACAAATAGACGGAGGAAGGTGAAACGAGGTTGCTTACATCTAGCGTCAGCTGGGAATAATTATCTCAGTTGGCAGAATAGCTGGCTCAATGCTAGATCAGAACGTGCCTCACTAGGAAACATCCTTTACCCAGCAAAATACCTGCATTACAGATGTACAGATATATCGACAACCAGTTAATAGCACAAATGCTATACAGATTGTTTACTTTATTTTAGTTTCCATGAATCGTGCACTGGAATTATACATGTAATTTATGTTGAATAGGTTTACTATGTAGATATAAAGCCAGACGTGTTCATTTTTAAACAACATTAGTTTTATGAGCCAACTGTTAGGGCACATGCCATATTATGGCTGCCATAGAGGGGCATGAGATCTCTACAGTAGTTCGGTATGCCTCCGATTTCATATGGAAAAAATTATTCCATGCTCCATCGGATGTCGCGAGCATGGAGGTATTTTCCCGTTGAAGCATATCTCTGTACATACTGCACCCATTGAAGTATGCTCAGCAGCACAGCCGTACGTGCTTCGTGCACTGGGGTCTGCCGTACATGCGTCGTTTTCCAGATATAATCCCTGTTTTTGACACAAATGGTTTTCCTTTTGATGTATCCAGAATTTTTGTCTAAAACAACAGTAAATTCCCATTAACTATTTGTCTAACATGCAATATCTTGATATTCTGGATGATTTACAATATAAAGGTGGAAGAAGGGCCATCCTTAGCCTTTTTGGGGCACAGGGCAATGGTTAATGGTGGGGCCCCCTGCACTTCATAAAAGTCTGTATGGCACCCTGGCCCATGGTATTTGTTTAACACCTCCTCTTCACTGAATCGCTTGTCTTTCTTTCACAGCTACTGCATCTGAGCCCTTCTTCTATTCTCTTTTGGCGCCAGCCGGGCTCAGTGATAATATCACATGTCACTTCCTGTCTGTCATGTCATGTGATCTATGTGGGTGTAAGATGGTGTTGCTCTCTCCTGAGGGCCCCAACAGACAGTATTACACATGATAGGCTTAGATGCAGACCCCAGCAGACAGTTCCCACATGATAGGCTTAGATACAAAGACACAGCAGAAAGTATGTCACATTATATGATTAAATACAGGGCCCCAGCAGACAGTATCACACATGATGGGCTTAGATACAGAGCCCGGCAGACAGTATCACACATGATAGGCTTAGATACAGACCCCAGCAGACATTATTACTCATGATAGGATTAGATATATTGCCACAACAGACATATATTTGCCCTCCCTGCTCCTGAGTCGGGTCCTCTTCACCTCTGGGCACAGCAATTGGTCTTGACACAGCACACCCATCGTTCATGGCCCAGCGCTGTGCATGGAGGTAAAGAGGACCTGACTCAGGAGTAGGGAGGGTAAGTATATGGAGATGGCATGGCTCAGGACCCGCTTGCCCCACCTGAGGACCCACCTGGGTGAAAAGTCCACATAATACACGATATGACGTCAGTGGACATTGGAAGGGTCTCTGATCTAGGAAGCTGCTTTATCCATCTTCAGTATGCTTTGTCATATTTAATAGGCACGCAGGTTTTACATAAAACTCATAGTTTAAGTTGTTACTGATAAAGACAGTGAGATGTTAACATTTAGATGCAGCTAAATCTGGCAACACAATATATGGATATGGTTTGCCAGTCTTAATATAAAGAGCACTGGAGTAAAATGTGTCTAATTTATAAAGCTGCGCCCAGCTTTTAATAAATTAGGCGCTTCTCTGTCTGTCCATGCGCCAAAACAGGAAATCTATGCCAGCTGGAGAATATTTCCGCTATAATTTACACCAGTTTCTGGAGAAAATTATAGTAAATTTGTAGGGCAGCTGGTGGTCACGGCCCCTCATGCTAAGCCCAGCCCCCTTTTTTAAAATAGTGCTGAAGGCGGCGTAAAAAAAATGCAAAAGTCGCTATGTTTTTGCACAAAAAATACGTTATTGCTCAAATTTGGACTTTCTATGCCAGGAAACTTGCATAAAGTGCATAATACATTCCACCCAATACATAAAGTAATACAGTAAGTATCAGTTAACTCTATAGCACAGTGTGTGCGATATTCACTTCTTAATAATTACTCATGTGATGATGTTTACCATATTAACTCATTGCCAAATAAGCCATCTGCTCAAAGTAACAGACACCAAAATCAATTGATGAATTGACTGGTTTTCCATTTAATGTCCACTCTTTGTCTTAACTTTTGACCTGAAGTAACAGACATCTGGCTTCTACTATCAGGAATCCTTTGAACAGCCGGACAGTGGAAAGCTATTTTTTTTAATTTATTTTTTTTAAAACACGCTTTTAAGTATGAAAATTGTATTCCATAACTTTTAGTTTTTATATTTAATATAGGTAGTGCATATTTTGTATGTACTTTTGCTTGTTTTACATTAAGATTTATAGAAGACTGTTTATATACAGAAATTTGCAATAAACATTTAGAACACAATATATAAACTTCTTAAAATAAATATTAACAAATAGTATTAAAAATATGGACTAGGTCCCCCACTAACAAATAACAGGAAAAGAGAGGAAAGCAGCAGCTGCAACAAAACTTGCCACCAACAAACAAAGAAAGTACAGATGGAGCTCAGCAAAAAGTTGAGACATGAAAAAATGCTTTAAATGGCTTGTCTGACCCCTTTTTAAAAAGAAGCCTGCACATGGAGTCCTGCTTTTCTAATCCCATGCAATAAGTTGTTATTGTTGGGGGAAGCCCTGCCTAGTTTTACACTTGTGGCAAATATAGAATTTCATGGCAGACATTTAAATGACTGGCTGTCCATGTAATGATTGGTCCACCAGAGTGAGAGACGTTTTTACAGTGAGAGTTCCCCCCAGATGCCCTAACAGGGTATATGGGCAAGAGCTGTCATAGTGAAACAAAGCATTATAAGAGGCAAAGAATGGTATGAAATTAGAGTAAATGTTGGTCGGGCTGATACTAAGCTGAAGGTTGAAAGTGGCGTTAGAAGAAAGCAGATTAGAGGTGTTGGGTGCCGGACAGGTGTAGAGTCAAGTATGAGTGAGGAGTCAATTATATTGCCAGGCAGAGAAGTATGAAGCTGTGATGAGTTATCAGGTCAGGGACATGAAGTTAGGTAGGAGTACTAAAGCATGGAATGTAGGAATAATGAGGGGTAGTGAAGTATTGGTGTAGGAAGACAGCGTAAGCAGATTTGACAAGTAGTAGTGTTCATGTGAAGGTCATTATTATAGATAACAAAATTCATACATAAATACAGGAGGTGGGATTGGATAGAAGGTCAAAACTGTGACTCAGGAAATGTGCTGAAAGCGATCATTATTTAATGTTGGGATAACCTCTTCAATCTGGCATTCTTGGTTAGTTCTTAGTAGAAAGTGATATGTGTAAATCCAGACTGATGTTTTTACTTTTTAACCACTTTCTCCTAAAAACATTAATATGTAATTCTTTTCTTTATTCCTAAATTAATATATTTGTGTTTCCCTCCTATATTAGTTAGATATGACATCATTCTGCTAAAAGTTCTTTTAAGAACTGACTATATGCAATTGGTAAAGATTAATCCAATTTGATGGGTCTTTAGAAAAGATAGCTTTAAATTGTTCTGAAATATACTAAAAATGCTCCTGTACATTGGAATCATCCCAAACTGAAACCCGGTGGACACGTTAAAAATCTAGAAGTATATTAAACTCTCCATCACTTATTCATTTTGCTGCCTTGGCAGTGGCTGATTCTGTTCTTATGGAGCTTTTACACTTTCATACACTTCTACTTTTGACCTGTTCCCCATCATTTATAAGGAATTGTTGCCTTTTGTGGCATGCACAGCATGCAGTACAGGTGATTAAATATAAGCTATTTTAACTTTACACATTTTTCGGCAAGCTTTTTATTCTATCTCGTCTCTCATTGTAAAGCTGAGAATGCTGTGCTAATTTAAACAATGAGTGGATTAAAAATGGCAAAGAGCTTTATGCTACAGAAATTGCAGGAGGAAATCCACTGCGCCCCATGTCACTACAGAAGGCATTGGCTAATTTAACTGAAAATGCTTTGTAGTTTGTTAACGGCTGCTGTTGTTTTCTTACACCCAGGGATAGATTAGGTTTTGTAGGAATGAAGATACATTTACCCTTTCATGTTTTTTTGTGGGGTTAATAAACAAAATTAATTATTTCTATCATATATGATAAAATAACATGTACACGTACGCGTAAACACGTTGTAATTAAATTATGGAAGCCAGAAGAATATGTTGTCTTCTGCACAGTTTAATGATTTTTGGAGACTGAGGCAAATATAAAAAACAATTATCCCGGTAGAAGTAATCAGCATACTCTAAATAGCAGTATCGGGTCAGCAGCAGCACTTGGTGGCATAGTTCTGGGCACCAGTTAGGTTTCGTTCACATCTGCGCCAGGGTCCCGTTCCGACATTCCGTCGGAGCTTTCCATCGGAACGGGACCCTGACTGACACAAAGGTTTCCGTATCCATCACCATTGATTTCTATGGTGAGGGATCCGGTGCTAATGGTTTCCATTTGTCTCAGTTGTGCAAGGGTTCTGTCATTTTGACGGAATCAATAGCGTAGTCGACTGCTCTATTCATCCCGTCAAACTACGAAACCCTTGCACAACTGAGACAAACAGAAACCATTAGCACCGGATCCCTCACCATTGAAATCACTGGTGATGGAAATGTGTCAGTCAGGACTCCATTCCGACGGAAAGCTCCGACATTCCATCGGAACAGAGCCCCAGCGCAGATGTGAACGAAGCCTTAGGAGTGTGCATGTCATCTCTGGAGAGGTGATGACCTGGATGACCTGGTCTAGAAAAATATGCTAATTATCAATAATCATGCTTAACACGCATGGGATGACTAATAATTAGAGTTTCACTGTCTCCATGCATTCCTCTGTATAATTACGTAGGACTGTTACATTTAAAAATGTGTGTAATTAAAGATAACAAAGTAAAAAAATTATTGCCAATATTTTCAATTAATCTAAAATTCTTCATTATTGTAATATATGTGAAGTAGCTAAAAAAAATCATTAAGAAATAAAGATACTAGATTTTACATTTGCACAATATGTAGCAAATATTAATCAAAGGTGGAGCTTGACGTTAAGAGTGTGCTCACACGTGGCATGCTTGCATTGTACGGCAAAAATATTCTGAAACGCAGACTGATTTCTCTAGTTCCTTTGTTGCAGAATATTTTTCCTATAGGTACACATTGCGGAAATACAACGCAAGTATTCCACGTGTGAGCACACCATGAGGGTGAGGCCACACGGTGCATCGTTGACGCGGTTTTGTTGCGTTTGAAAACCGCATGCGGTCAACTGCATGTGTTTTTTGTCTCTGTGATGCTGCAGTTCTGTTGCGTTTGTAAAGGAAATATTTGATGGACATAGTTTTCACCCGTGTTGAAGTTTGTTAGGTGCTGCCTCTATATAGGTCATTACAAGGCATTGCAGAACTATTAGCAAAAACGCAAGCAGTTCAGCAACAACATTGGCAGCGCGGTCATTAACTGCATGCGGTCGGACATTATGAAGATGCGGTCAACCGCACAAAAAACACATTGTAATATAATAGCAGCAGTCTGTCCATAACAACAATTTCACCATTGACTTCTATTGAAAAATGACTTGCTGCGGTTTAAAAACGCAACATAAATGCAACGTGGCCGCACCGTGTGGCCTTACCCTGAGTGTTTTTTAATAAATCTTGATGCATTTTGGCTGTTTCACCTGGCAACAATTTGAAGGCAAAATATTCTCTATGACCTAATTACATGTTTCCTTGTATAACTTAACGATATCATTCGGGGGTAAAAAAAAGAAGATAATCTAAAAGAATTAATCAGCACAAAAAATTATTTTATTTGATCTGAGTAGAACTTATGTATTACACTCAAAATACTTGTAGTGTGTCGAGCATTTTAAAACAAGGAATCTCTCAGACACTCTGACTTTTTTATTCCTCTTTATCTGCCACAGCTGGTGATACCAGGGCAACTTATCATTGGTACAAAGGGGGGTCTTGATCAACTGAGGAAGCTGTGAATGCTGTTATCACCAGATGGTCTGATGCATTTCCTTCCTATAATGGGGGTTTAACCAGACAACCATTTAAGTAAAACACATGGTTAATTGGCTATTGTCACTGTACAACGGCCCATATATTATATATATGATTGACATAACACAGTTCTCTACCATATTTAACTATGCTGATGTCATAAGTGGGAGTCTCAAGCTCTACATTCCAGACTGATAAAGCTTGTGAGCTTAGAAAACATAGCAATCACTGACAATATAACTTCTAAGGTATGTGAACACGCAGTGTTTTCAGGCGTATTTTGTAGCGTTTACGTGCGAAAAACACCTGAAAAAATGAAAGTAGAACGCCTACAAACATCCGCCCTTTGATTTCAATGGGAAATACGGCGTTCTGTTCCGACGGGCCGTTTTCTTACGCCTCATTTTCAAAAAACGGCACGTAAAACGACACCCGCGAAAAAGAAGTGCATGTCACTTCTTGCGCCGTTTTTGGAACCGTTTTTCATTGACTCTATAGAAAAACAGCTCCAAAAACGACCGTAAAAAAATGCAAGTTTCCTTAAAAAATACAAAAAACAGGAGATGTTTTCCCTTGAAAACAGCTCCGTATTTTCGGACGTTTTTGAGTTTGCGTGTGCACATACCCTTAGGGTGCAATTACATGGGACTCATCAGCCTTGTATTTCCGCAGCGTAAAACTACTCTGCGGAAAACTTTACTATGTCATTCTATGGAAAAAATATTCCGCAATGCAAACAATTGGGAAATCTGTCTGCAGAATATTATTTTTTTATAGAATTACATTATAATTTTTTCCGCAGTGTATGTTCATGTGTGAATGCACCTTTATAAGATTGTATAGTATCTAGCAATTCACCTGGGTATAACTTTAGGAATTTGTTTGAGAATTCCTTTGCTGTGTTTTTTCTATGCCAGCCAAATGTGTAATGTTAGTGAATTTAGAGCATGCTCTAGGTATGGTGTTTTGTGTGTACAAAAAAAATTGTTAAACACTTCAAAGGCATTTAAGTGGGGCTTTATTTGTGAGTAAGAGGATGTTTAGCGCTCTCTCCAACAATAATCTAAATAGATATGTACTATAACAATTTACTATTATAATAATGTGTATTATGATTATAATATATAATATTAGATCTTGAGCTACAAACCATTATACCCTTAAATTCAGCTTTAATGAACACTCAGAGCACAACTTAAACACTTTGTTATACCGGTGGCAGGGCCTGATTGGGGAGGGGGCACACATAGGGATTCTCTTCTTGGTGTACATGTACAGCCCCCTCAGACCTTGATCTAGGACTAAAGCAGTGGGGGACAATTACTGTGTAAAATGTGTTGGTATGCACCAAATGTATTAATATTTATTATTTGAGAAACTTGTTACGCTTACCTCAACTGTTTTAAAAAAAAAAATCTGAAAATAGCGAGCAGAGTCAGAAAATCTACCACATTTTTTTTTACTAAAGGTTGTGCCATTTTTGGTGCCGTTTTCACACATTGATGGGCCAAGTTCAAAGACTTCATCAGTGCTTCCCATTTCTGGTGATTTTCATACTTAACAACATTTAAAAATGTAGAAACTGAATGTGCCAAATCCCCAGGTGCCCCCAAATGTACCTCAGATGCCCCACCAGTGCATTAGCTTTAGATGCCACCCAGGATGCCAGTCCTGTAGATATCCAGCCACAAATGTTTCCCAAAATTGCACATGCTTACCTCCTGTGAGGGCGGTGTAAGGAATTTAATTCTCTCTGCAATAACCAGTAGTGCCAGGACAAGGAGTTAGCAGGTAAGGCAACAAACAGCCTAGGGCACCATGGGAACTCTTTGAGATGTGAGCAATTCTATGCGTAAAAAAGAAATACAGTTCAATCAGCACACCCTGTATCAATAACAGAAGCGCTGGGTGGGGGTTCAACCAGTGGAAATCCACTCATTTTAAAGGGCAGCACTAGGTTAAGCGCAGCCCTTCTGCCATTTTTTTTTTTTTTTTGACACTCAAGTGAATGGGGCTGTATTGCATAAGTAAAAAGTTATTTTTTTTGTGTGGAGCCCAAAAAATTGCACTGGTCTAGGGGTCACTCTTTTAATCCATTGCTGAAATATTCCGTAACTTTTTGAATTGGTGTAAAAGAATAATTTTCCAGAACTCAATAAAAAACATAGTGTCAGCCCTATCAGTCAGTATCATCCATTTTATCTTGGCAGGTCAATTACTATTACAATAAGTATTTATAGAAAACAGAACAGAAATAAAAGTCTTTTTATACACAAAGAATACAAAGTCTTGGCATAAAATACATATATTGCAACACTGAAAGATTTGCCAATGTTAAATTTTATGTGATCTGGAAATAACCTTCAACTATAATTGCATATAAAGGAACATTTATGAACAATGGTATACAGGAAGCATGCGGATACCCATAGGAGTCAATTAATTACCAACTGATTCTAACATAACTTAGGAATAAAAACAGAAGCAAAAGTTTTATGGCATCAGTATTATACCAGGTGCAATGCACGCAGTTTATACACACCCCTGCATAGTTTATTGAACTGTACAACCATGATTCACTCATTCAAGAGGAATCTAATAACACTTCATTGTCCTTTCTACTTTAAGGTGTATGTGATAGACTTAAAGTATTAGGTTATGTTCACACGCAAACTCAAAAACGTCTGAAAATACGGAGCTGTTTTCAAGGGAAAACCGTTCCTGCTTTTCAGACGTTTTTTAAGCCCTCGCGATTTTTGCAGCGTTTTTTACGGACGATTTTGGAGCTATTTTCAATAGAGTCAATGAAAAACGGCTCCAAAAATGTCCCAAGAAGTAACCTGCACTTCTCTTTCGCGGCCATTTTTTTACTCGGCCGTTTTTAAAAACGGCCGCATAAAAAAACGGCCCATCGGAAAAGAACGCTGTTTTTCCCATTGAAATCAATAGGCAGATGTTTGAAGGCGTTCTGCTTCCGATTTTTCGGCTGTTTTTCGGGCGTTTATGGCCAGAAAAACGGCTGAAAATAGCCTGTGTGAACATACCCTTAGTATCAGTCTTCATTGTGTATTGGATAAATGCTTTTAGAATAACTCCCTAAGGGTAAGGCCACTGGCGTAGCTATAGGGGTCGCAGCGGTCGCAATTGCGAACGGGCCCAGAAGCCATGGGGGCCCACAGCTCCCCGCACCACATCAATAAAAAGTTACTATAGTAACTCGGGCCGCGGGCCCCTGTTACTATAGTAACAGACTGTACTTACCTTCCTGGTTCCGGATCGCAGCGGAGGTCCTGACGTCAAGTGCTGTGCGCAGCGCATGACGTCACAGCGCTATGCGTCTCGCACAACATTGAGAGGACAAAACTTCCACCGCGGCTGAAAAGGAAGGTAAGATTAGTAGCCCTGACTGGCGGGTCCGTCTCCCGGGACCTGCCAATCAGCTGTTTTGAAGGGGCCGCAGCACTCGAACGAGAGCTGCTTCCCCTTCATTCCGGTCACTTCATTCCAGTGACACTGTGAATCGGTGTCGGCGATTCACAGTGTGAGCGAGTAAGTGAAATGAAGGGGAAGCAGCTCTCGTACGAGTGCTGCGGCCCCTTCAAAACAGCTGATTGGCGGGTCCTGGGAGACGGCCCCCGACACATCAGCTATTGATGGCCTATCCTGAGGATAGGCCATCAATGTTTAGGGACTGGACAACCCCTTTAAGCCTACGATGTAGCAGGCTTAGAGGGCCCATTAGACAGGATCACAGATTGTGTGATCCTGTCTGCTGGGCCCTGTATCTAAGCCAATCACATGGTAGGCTTAGAAACATGACCCATGTGTGATCCTGTCTGATGGGCCCTGTATATAAGCCTACCACACTGTAGGTTTAGATACAGGGCCCCAGCACACAGTAATCTTATACTGTATAAGATTATTGTCTGCTGGACCCTGTTTCTAAGCCTACCTTGTGGTAGGCTTAGATACAGGATCCCACAGACAGTATCACACATGGGCACTGTATCTAAGCCTAACGTGTTACTAATCGTTTTTTGTGTGTGTTTTCTTACAGGTTCGGTCGTTGGACTACGTCGGATTCCAGGACTACTTCGATGACGGCTTTTTTTTTATTATCAATAAAATGGTTAATGAGGGTTGTGTGGGTTTTTTTTATTTCAATAAAATATTTTTTCTATGTCTTTGTGGTTTTTTTTAAACTATATTACTACCGCCTTAGTAATGGCCGCCGGCTGATTGACAGCATCCTCTGCCGGTGCAGAGGCTAACACTAACCCCCATTATTACCCCGGTACCCACCGCCATCAGGGGTGCTGGGAAGAGCCGGGTACCATCCAGTACTTGACCATCTGTAGTGATGGTCGGTCACTGGGGCGGCCACAGGCTGGTATTATCAGGAGGGGAAAGGCCAAAAACTGTGGCCCTTCCCACCCTGGTGATGCTAGGCTGTTGCTGCTTTATTGTATCTGGCTGGTTATGAAAAATGGGGGGGACCCCACGTCGTTTAAAAAAAATAAAAAAAATAATTGTAAAGATCGATGTCGGGTCCCCCCCAATTTTCATAACCAGCCAGATACAACACAGCAGCAGTAGGCAGCATTACCAGGGTGGTAGGTGCCACTGTTTTTGGCCTTCCCCAGCCTAACACTACCAGCCTGCGGCCACCCCGGTGCCTGCCCATCACTACAGATGGACGGGTACTGGTTCGTACCCGGCTCTTCCCAGTACCCCTGGTGGCGGTGGGTACTGGAGTAATAATGGGAGTAAGGGTATGTTCACACGAGGGCGTCCGTTACGGCTGAAATTACGGGGATGTTTAAGCCTGAAAACATCCCCGTAATTTCAGCCGTACCGGCATGTGCAGGCGCTTGAACGCTGCGTCCTTTACGTCCGTAATTAGCGCTGCTATTCATTGGAGTCAATGAATAACGGCTCCAATTACGGCCAAAGAAGTGACAGGTCACTTCTTTGACGCGGGCGTCTATTTACGCGCCGTCATTTGACAGCGGCGCGTAAATATACGCCTCGTGTGAACAGACACGTCTGCCCATTGCTTTCAATGGGCAGATGTTTGTCAGCGCTATTGAGGCGCTATTTTCAGACGTAATTCTGGGCAAAACCGCCCGAATTACGTCCGTAAATAGGCCGTGTGAACATACCCTAAGTGTTGGCCTCTGCGCCGGCTAACATTAAGCCTCGCCTTAGTAATGGAGGTTGTCAATCAGCCAGCGGCCATTACTAAGGCGGTGATAATAAAGTTTAAAAAGATACAAGCACATAGCAAAAATATTTTATTGAAATAAAAAAACACAACCCTCATTAACCATTTTATTGAGAATAAAAAAAGCCGTCATTGAAGTCCTAGTATCCGAAGTCCAACAACCGAACCTGTAAAAAAACACAAACACACAAAAATAATCAGTAACACATAAAGAAGCAAAATTATTATTCTTATCTTTCCTGGGTCCAGCGCTGGAGCCGCAATGTCAGCGAGCTGAGCCCTGTATCTAATCCGATCATTTGTGATACTATCTGCTGGGCCCTATATCTAATCCAATCATGTGTGATACTGTCTGCTAAGCCACTGTATCTAATCCTATCATGTGTGATACTGTCTGCTGAGCCACTGTATCTAATCCTATCATGTGTGATACTGTCTGCTGAGCCACTGTATCTAATCCTATTATGTGTGATACTGCCTTCTGAGCCACTGTATCTAATCCTATCATGTGTGATACTGTCTGCTGAGCCACTGTATCTAATCCTATCATGTGTGATACTGTCTGCTGGGCCTCTGTATCTAATCCTATCATATGTGATACTGTCTGCTGGGCCTCTGTATCTAATCCTATCATGTGTGATACTGTCTGCTGGGCCTCTGTATCTAATCCTATCATGTGTGATACTGTCTGCTGGGCCTCTGTATCTAATCCTATCATGTGTGATACTGTCTGCTGAGCCACTGTATCTAATCCTATCATGTGTGATACTGTCTGCTGGGCCCTATCTCTAATCCTATCATGTGTGATACTGTCTGCTGAGCCACTGTATCTAATCCTATCATGTGTGATACTGTCTGCTGAGCCAATGTATCTAATGCTATCCATAGTTTATAGGGTCATAGTGCTATAGATATGCTGTCTCCTATACACACATTTTTTGGGGGCGGACACATATGTATTGGGGCTATTTCCCCTGACATTTTAAGCCCTTATTGACGCCCCTGGCTGCTAGTGCTGCATTGTTGGGTCACTTAGGAGACCCAGCGATGCAGCCGAAAGCTGCGGACCGTCGGCCATGAGAAGTTTGCGGGGGGGGCCCAATAAGAACTTTTGCATCGGGGCCCATGAGCCTTTAGCTACGCCCCTGGGTAAGGCCACACGGTGCGCCATTGACACGGTTTTGTTGCTTTTGAAAACCGCATGCGGTCAACTGCATGTGTTTTTTGTCTCTGTGATGCTGCAGATCTGTTGCGTTTTTAAAGGAAATAATTGATGGACATAGTTTTCACCCGTTTTGAAGTTTGTTAGGTGCTTCCTGTATATAGTTCATTACAAAGCATTGCAGAACTGTTAGCAAAAACACAAACAGTTCAGCAACAACTTTGGCAGCGCGGTCATTAACTGCATGCGGTCGGACATTATGAAGATGCAGTTAACTGCACAAAAAACACATTGTAATATACTAGCAGCAGTCTGTCCATAACAAACACCTCACCATTGACTTCTATTGAAAAATGACTTGCTGCAGTTTAAAAACCCAACATAAACGCAACGTGACTGCACCGTGGGGCCTTACCCGAAGTGTCAGCTGCATGAGTGATCAACTCTTTAAGCTGTCCTGTCATTGCATATAGCTGGACTCCTCTGCAAACCTGATGTTTATTAGGAAGTTGCCGTAAAAGTTGTTTTCTAATATAAAGTGAAAATCATAGCTCATAAGTTACACTACACTTTAATAGGGGATGTACACCTTTAACATTTCATTGACATATCATTGACCTTAAAGAGGCTCTGTCACCAGATTTTGCAACCCCTATCTGCTATTGCAGCAGATAGGCGCTGCAATGTAGATTACAGTAACGTTTTTATTTTTAAAAAACAAGCATTTTTGGCCAAGTTATGACCATTTTTGTATTTATGCAAATGAGGCTTGCAAAAGTCCAAGTGGGCGTGTTTAAAAGTAAAAGTCCAAGTGGGCGTGTATTATGTGCGTACATCGGGGCGTTTTTACTACTTTTACTAGCTGGGCGTTCTGACGAGAAGTATCATCCACTTCTCTTCAGAACGCCCAGCTTCTGTCAGTGCAGACACAGCCGTGTTCTCGAGAGATCACGCTGTGACGTCACTCACAGGTCCTGCATCGTGTCAGACGAGCGAGGACACATCGGCACCAGAGGCTACAGTTGATTCTGCAGCAGCATCAGCGTTTGCAGGTAAGTAGCTACATCGACAGGGAATTCCAGGCGAAAAAGCGCACCAAACTCTGCGGAAAACTGCAGCGCTTAGCCGGCCTGCAAGAAGACCGGCCTCCTGGGATGACGTTTCATCCCAGGAGACTGCTGCAGCCTGTGATTAGCTGCAGCGGCGGTCACATGGGATGAAGCGTCATCCCAGGAGGTTGGCCTTCTGAAGTCATCCAGGCCGGCCCCCTGGGCTGATGTTTCATCCCATGTGACCGCCGCTACAGCCTATGATCGGCTGCAGCGGTCACATGGGATGAAACGTCATCCCAGGAGGGAGGAACACAGACACTGCGTTTGTTGCAGGACTTACCTCCCCATTGAATTTTTTTAAAAAACGCGTTTACACAAATACAATCGACATGCTGCGGAATGAAATTCCACACCACAGGTCAATTTCTGAGCGTTTTTTTTCATATATATATGATAAAGATAGGAGAGCAGTATTCCGCTCATTCTGCGCTATTCTTCCCATGAAATATGAGGGAACTGTCGACGGAGGCTCTAAATGGAGGCTCTGATAGTTGTGTGAAGTCAGACTTTTTCTTCTAATCCGTTTGGTCCCACCTCGTGGACCCTACTGATGTGATAGTTAAAGTTGCACATACACTGGAGGGGTCCTCTACTGTCTTTTTACTAATCCCAGTTACAGATTGTTCTTTTTAGGTATTTTTACCTTCCTTAAATAACAATTAATGGGAACTTTGCATCCAAGTCCATCAGATAGTTCTTTTTTTCCTGCTGATTTATTTCCCTGTTTTTGTAGATGTTACTCTATTAGCCTTATTGGAGATTCAATATTATTATTTTATTATTTAACTTTAATGTCAGAGACTCAGTACTTATTGTTTAAAAGTCAAAACGCAGAGTTCCCTATATCAAGGATGGTGTCACATAGGACATTGCTAGCTGATCACTGTAATGTGTTTATGGAGCTTTCTCTATATGATTGATGCCTGTATAAAATCAATTATTTTTAAGCTATTTCAAATAGGTTTTCCAAAGACCTATTGATTTAAATAGCAAGTTACTGTAAATTGTAACAACCATTTCATTTATTTCTGCTTTCTTTCTATAATGTTCAATTATGAACATGACACTTAATCTTTGTTAGGAATATAGGTCCTTTCTTAGGGACAATATAATGGTGTTGCCTTTCTGACAAATGATGGAGCAGTGATCTGTAAATGTAGCTGCTTTAGCGACGAGACAAAAAAATAATTACACATTTACAGTAAATAATAGCATAACCCGTCTGAACGATATTTTAAAGAATATAAAGAAATCAGGATGCCCTTGTACACTGGGGGTAAGAGGGTTCCGGCTACAATTGTCAAGGTCACTGCCGCACGCGGAGTGTAATCTCACATTTTTTCATACTTGCAGCAATGTATACGTTTTTCTTCTTTTCTCCTCATAACAATCTTATGTTATGTTAGCAGTTGTGTATTGTTGTGCAGTAGTTGGCTTAGAATCTCTTGTTAGATTTTCAGTAATAGAAATCTCTGAGCAGTGCCAAAGGGTTTGTATCAGATTAGAAAAGCACGACTGCTTTCTTCCAGAAACAGCCTATGGACAAGAATGCCACGGTTTCTGGAAGAAAGCAGCTGTGTTTTTCTAATCACATACAACCCCCACTTTCTGGAAATCAGAGACGGTCCGAGAAGATTTCATCGGTGTGATCTTCTCACATAAATCAATGACATATCACAAGATAATTTTGAGTGGATTTCCCCTTTAAAGTGTATCCTCAAACATGTTATAAGATAATGTGGCAGATTTTCTCATAAGTTTTAGACAGTGTAAACTTATACAAGACAGTCAGAAAACGCGCCAAATTTATCAATGTGGTGCATGCTGTATGATAAATTTGGCGCATCCAGCTACATACTTTTCTCTTTCTTATACCACCTCTTGAATGGCTTAAAATGAAAAATGTTGACGCCATTTTGACGTACGGTGTGGCATTTTTAATCACACCCTTTCTGCTAGGCCACACCCATTTGTCACTAAGCCCCGCCACTTGTCACGAATGTTGGGAGTTTTTTTTTAAAGTTAATAAATATGGCACATGGCATGTCCGCCAGAATTCTGGTTAATTTCGAGACATTTTAAATAGTAAATCTGCCCCAGTATCGGTGCCCCTTAAGCCCCCAGCTTTATTTAGGAGAGAAACGGTCAGGTCAAAAGATAGGAAGCTAGTTATATTAACAAATACAGCTTTAGGCCTGATTTACAAGAGCGTGTGCGTTTTGCGCACGCAAAAACGCAGTGTTTTGCGTGCGCAAAAGGCACTTAACAGCGTGTGTCATCAGCGTATGATGCGCGGCTGCGAGATTTTCTCGTAGCCGCCATCATTATGACACTCCGTTTGGATGTTTGTAAACAGAAAAGCACGTGGTGCTTTTCTGTTTACATTCAGTCTGACAGCTGTTGCGCGAACCATGCAGTTCGCACTGAAGTGCTTCCGTGCGGCATGCGTGGTTTTCACGCACCAATTGACTTCAATGGGTGTGTGATGCGCAAACAGCGCACAAAGATAGGACATGTCGTGAGTTTTTTTCAGCAGACTCACGCTGAGCAAAACTCACGGAGTGTCTGCACTGCCCCCATAGACTAATATAGGTGCGTACGACACGCGTGAAAACGAGGCCTTTAGTCTATATGCATCGGTTTCTACAAACACTACTGCAACAGTTCAAGCCCAGTCACGTTGCAGGGGGACAGCTATTTTTTAATTCAGCCGCATATTCTCACTTGCTTCTCGTTTATATATATATATATCTCAATAGTGGTAGAATTAAAAAAACCTCTTTGTTTCTTCATGTGTAGATTAAGATTTGTGTTTACCATTGTTGTTTTGTCATACATCTTCTCCCAAGTTGCAGTTCTCTTCTAGCCTCCAGGTTTTCCTCCATGAATTTCCTACATTCATTTTACTTTTGACCCATGAGCAAGTCATCCTTCCCTTTTCTGTGAGTAGTATTGAAATATGTTGGAAGGATTTGTTTGATTTATATTTTTTCTTCCCAGCAAGAGCATTTCTTATTTCATCCAAACACAACCCAATTCTTACCCAATTGTCCCATACATTCAGGTCATGGATGGTCCGCCTTAATGTTGCTACCGCCCTAAGGGTATGTTCACACGCAGTAGTAAAATACGTCTGAAATTACGGTGCTGTTTTCAGGCGAAAACAGCTCCTGATTTTCAGACGTTTTTATAACAACTCACGTTTTTCGCTGTGTTTTTTATGACCATTTTTTGGAGCGGTTTTTCATGAAAAACGCCTCCAAAAACGTCACAAGAAGTGTCCTGCACTTCATTTGACGAGCCGTCATTTTACGCGCCGTATTTTGACAGCGATGCATAAAATAAAGGCTTGTGGGAACAGAACATCGTAATTCCCATTGAAAGCAATGGGCAGATGTTTGTAGGCGTATAAGGGGCGTTTTCTTCCAGGCGTAATTCGAAGCGTAAAACGCCCAAATTACGTCTGAACCCACTGCGTGTGAACATACCCTAAGTCTTTTTTACCCATAGCAAATTTGGTGCAGCTTTTATTTTTATTTTGTTTAGCCATAGACAAGAGTGAATACTAAACAGAGATACAATATAAAGGACAAGTAGACCTTTTCTAAGTTTCGTCTTAGACCCGGTTATTAAAATTTTTTGTTTACGCTTATAGCTCCCAATATTCATGCTAAACGTGTCTAAAGGGCTTCATTGTCCTTTTTGCCTCCATCGGTCCAGTATACAGCAAAAAGTACGGAATACCATGATAGACTACGCTACTCCATTCCGCAGAGTCCGTAAAAGAAAACGTGTAGGTTATTTTAACATGGTCGCCTATGGAACACAGATGCCCCCGTATGGCGATTGTCACAGGAATCCGTTAAATGGATTTGCCAAGAGCTTTTCAATGGATACGTCATGAACTCTCATGGCCCTTTTTACGACCTATCCATTAAACAGATGCCGTTATAGTCTATGGGTGACAAATGCCACTGTTTGGCATAGGATTTATCTAAGTTTTGCTTACATACTTTCATACTTTGGGTTAAGCAGAGGTCCCCCTCCTGGTCCTGATCTCCTATTTATCTTCTTATACGCAGGCGTAGGTTTACTACTTTGCATGTTGTTTTTACTTAGATTGTACTTTATATATATTCTCTATACTTATTTATGTGTTCATCTGTGCAAAGCGTACCATGCCTAGTACCTGCTCATTAATATGTATTTATGCACTTTAGCCATATATAGGTTGTGTCAGACCATTTTTACATCTGGGGGGCTACTCTGCTTTTACGTTCGGATTCCGTTTGTGTTCGAGGGTCCATGGCATTTTATTATGTCTAAGTGTTATACGTTGTCTCCATGTGTCTAATTGACTTTAATAAAGATTATTTGTATTTTTTCAAACACCTGGTCGTGACTTGTTTCTTTTTCTGGTTCTGCTTAAATTAGTCACTAGGACCACTAGTATCATTCGGGATATTGTTCGGTTTGTTACATACTTTCAATATTACACAGTACTTCTGCTAGATTGTAGAACTATATTGTATTTCTAGGTTGTGTCTACCCATTATCATACCCTTTAAAAGATAATTTGGTGACTTTGCAACTTAAAACATGTTTTTATCCTCTCTTCAATCTCTCACATTTGGAATTTCCGTTTTTAACCACCATTTCCGTTTGTAATTCTATTATGTCATCAACAGCATGGTTTCTTTTGTATGGTTACTGCACATTAAAATCTGAGAGGTGTTTTGGCTAAAGGACGGTTTGTCCAACAGGTTTCTCCAAGGAATTGGTTGGGTCACCGGATGCAGACAGGCAATCGTAGATTTTGTAGCCACCTTAATCCTACAAGGGACCTCATGTCGGGGGGGGGGGGGGCGCTTGGAGAAAGAGGTGGATGACATGATCATCTGCAGAACTAAATATGTGCTGTCTGTCGTCATGTGATCCTGTAACCTCTTCTACATCAGGAAGACGATCCACCCGATATTTCAGTGGTTTTGGAGAACATGTTCGATCCCTTGTGACAGAAGGTTATACTCCGCTAATCAAACATATGTGGATGCATCATAGTGGTAACCCTACCGAAATGAGATTTGCAGGTATATTACGTGTAAAACAACCATCCTCAGGAGGGAATAGGCATAATCTTCTACTCTAACATGAACTCCGCTTTACTTTGAAGACGGAAGCCTCGGGACATTTGAGTCTCACTGATCATAATGATTGCATAATGTGCATTTTTAAACTTAAAATAAGTAACTGAACCGGTGATATACTTATACCACTGTGCACATCCTGCTAAATTGAAAAATGTATGGTGTTTAAAAGCGTAAATAAATGTTCAAACTTCTGACATGTCACTATGACATGTCAGAAGTTTTGATTGGTGGGGGTGTGAGCACCAAGACCCCCACCAAACACTAAAATTAAGCGGCAGAAGTGCTTGTGTGAGCGCTGAGCCGCTTAGTCTCTGATCGACTTTTTCCGGAAATCAATGTAGCGGTGTACGGGCTCAATAGAAAGTCTATGAGCCCGTACACCGCTACATCGGCTTTCTGGCAAAAGCCAAACAGAAACAAAGCAGATCAGTACTCACACGAGCACTTCTTCCGCTTCGTTTTAGCGTTTGGTGGGGTCTCAGTGCTCGGACCCCCACCAATCAAATCTTCTGACATGTCAGTATGATATGGCAGGAGTTAGTTGAACATTTAGTTACCCTTTAACTAGCTTGTATACGGTGTATCATTACAGGTTACCGTGATTTGTATATAAAGGGGGTGGGTTAGAGGAGACACTGAGGCCTAGACAAAGATCGAACATAAGTGAAATGGGCGTAGTTTGTAATAAAAAGGAATTTTGCCTTTCTGTGATCTAATTCTGCTTAACCACTGAGCACCACCTTTTGCAATCTAACACAGTTGGAACCACTAATAGTTTATGCATGCTCTTTGAGAGATTTGTGCAACTCTTATAGACATAACAATACCAGTCTAATTCTTCTATACAAGTGGATTATCTTCTTTGCATCCACTCATGTTTTGGCCTTTAGAAAACCAGATGCAAAATACTGATCAAATATACCAATGTGACAGTGTAAATGAGGCCTTATAGCCAAGTACATCAACTGTACTATACATTGTCTCCAGTTACAGTATATAACATGATCTTAGGCCTCATGCACACGAGCATAGCCATGTGCACGGCCGTGATTTTCGGGTCGGCCGGCCACAGAGTGTCAGCCGCGAGCCACCCGCAAATCACGGGCTGTGCACATGGCTGCGGCCATTACTTTCAATGAGCCCGGAACGCAGAACACGGCCGTAATAAGGCTTGCCCGTTCTTTCTGCGGTCCGGGCTCTGGGGCCATGCACAGACCGTGGAAACCACGGTCGTGTGCATGGCGCCATAGGAATGAATGGGGCCGCAATTCTCCCGTGGATTTTCGGGGGAATTGTGGCCGCAAAAGCACGTTCGTGTGCATGTGGCCTTACTCTATATATGTACTACCCATGGTCGTACTTATATATTTGTACTTGTACCAGTACCTCAATCGTCCCTTGGCAAACATTTTTTTGGGGATATTCATTAAAGGAAAGAAGAAGGACTGAAAGACATGGATAACCTGGAAAAAAAGCTTGATAAACCTAGGTACCATATGTATTTATCCAAGGTCAGTTGAAATGACTATACAAATGGGTTATTTAGATTCAAGTTATGAAATAGACATAGTACCAGAACTGAAATATATTATAATAAGTGGATAGCAGTGCTTTTCAGTTATTAAAGTCGTCATGCCAAACTGGCGGACCTCATGTGCATCTGCCAGTGCAAGGCAAATGCATATGGTGCAGCTGCCCTCCCAAGAATCAGGCAGGAGCTCTCCTGTGTGCTCAGCCAAATCATAAAGAATAGCAAAGCTACTGCTTTCTTATGGGGGCACTGTGGTATCCTTTCCATCACAAAAAGTTGTATGTATGAACTAATTATATACACATATAACTGCCCCCTTTAAATGTATGTTGCAAAATACAAGAACAAATTTCAGAAGACATTTTTTATTTCTTCAGCGGAGTCGAATCAAATATGGGGAGAGCACACCGGCCATGAACACTGCTACGTAAGAACCCATTCACATCAGGTGTATTTCCCCAAGTCTGATGCATTTGCTGGAAAACGCTCCTGACTAGAGATGAGCGAACTTATGAAAAGTTCGGTTCGGCAAGTTCGCCGAATTTCGTGCAAAAGTTCGATTCGGACCGAACTAGTTCTGACCGAACCTGTAATACAAGAAAGCCCCTAAAAATCGTGTATAACACTGTTTTAAAGCCCTAGAAGCCCTGTATAACACTCTTAGGTCACCCATGAGTGTATCCAAGTACTTTTGAGCTGTCTTTAATGCAAAGTTGGTGTCAAAGTTACGCCAACATGTATGGCTCTAGGAAAACGGATGGGACACGGAGATAACTAACAGAAACCACTGCACTTGTGCATGTTGTATGCTTAATGCATTGTTAAAAAAGGTACAAAAATTTACCATTTTAGGCGGCTGATGCCTGCCAGGGTTCATACATATAAGGTGGTAAAAGAAGAAGCAATGGCTTTTGACAAGCCCTCCAAAAATTGACCCTTTTTATTGGCAGATGCCTGCCGGGGTTCATCCATACATGGATGTAAAAGCAACAAGCAATGGCTTTTCACAAGCCCTCCAAAAATTGACCCTTTTTATTGGCAGATGCCTGCCGAGGTTCTTCCATACATGGATGTAAAAGCAACAAGCAATGGCTTTTCACAAGCCCTCCAAAAATTGACCCTTTTTATTGGCAGATGCCTGCCGGGGTTCTTCCATACATTGATGTAAAAGCAACAAGCAATGGCTTTTGACAAGCCCTCCAAAAATTGACCCTTTTTATTGGCAGATGCCTGCCGGGGTTCTTCCATACATGGATGTAAAAGCATTAAAGCAACAAGCAATGGCTTTTCACAAGCCCTCCAAAAATTGACCCTTTTTATTGGCAGATGCCTGCCGGGGTTCTTCCATACATGGATGTAATAGCATTAAAGCAACAAGCAATGGCTTTTCACAAGCCCTCCAAAAATTGACCCTTTTTATTGGCAGATGCCTGCCGGGGTTCTTCCATACATGGATGTAAAAGCATTAAAGCAACAAGCAATGGCTTTTCACAAGCCCTCCAAAAATTGACCCTTTTTATTGGCAGATGCCTGCCGGGGTTCTTCCATACATGGATGTAAAAGCATTAAAGCAACAAGCAATGGCTTTTCACAAGCCCTCCAAAAATTGACCCTTTTTATTGGCAGATGCCTGCCGGGGTTCTTCCATACATTGATGTAAAAGCATTAAAGCAACAAGCAATGGCTTTTCACAAGCCCTCCAAAAATTGACCCTTTTTATTGGCAGATGCCTGCCGGGGTTCTTCCATACATGGATGTAAAAGCATTAAAGCAACAAGCAATGGCTTTTCACAAGCCCTCCAAAAATTGACCCTTTTTATTGGCAGATGCCTGCCGGGGTTCTTCCATACATGGATGTAAAAGCAACAAGCAATGGCTTTTCACAAGCCCTCCAAAAATTGACCCTTTTTATTGGCAAGGGTGAGTAGTAGCAGCACATTAAAAGACACTGGACGACAGTCACAGGACAAAGCCCTGTGGTGGGGCAGGCCTGCTTGTAGCAGACGGGCGGCAGTGGAGGTTTATTGGTGGTAGTAGTCGAGGTAGCCAACACAGACAGCAAGGGTGCAAGCAGTAGTAGCAGTAGTAGCAGCACATTAAAAAAAGAGACTGGACAGTCAGAGGAGGACAAAGCCCTGTGGTGGGGCAGGCCTCAGGCCTGCTTGTAGCAGACGGGCGGCAGTGGAGGTGTATTGGTGGTAGTAGTCGAGGTAGCCAACACAGACAGCAAGGGTGCAAGCAGTAGTAGCAGTAGTAGCAGCACATTAAAAAAAGAGACTGGACAGTCAGAGGAGGGCAAAGCCCTGTGGTGGGGCAGGCCTCAGGCCTGCTTGTAGCAGACGGCAGTGGAGGTGTATTGGTGGTAGTAGAGGTAGACTAGCCAACACAGACAGCAAGGGTGGTAGGACTGGTAGTAGCAGCAGCACATTAAAAAAAGAGACTGGACGACAGTCACAGGACATAGCCCTGTGGTGGGGTAGGCCTGCTTGTAGCAGACGGGCGGCAGTGTAGGTGTATTGGTGGTATTAGAGGTAGCCAACACAGACAGCAAGGGTGCAAGCAGTAGTAGCAGTAGTAGCAGCACATTAAAAAAAAGAGAGACTGGACAGTCACAGGAGGACAAAGCCCTGTGGTGGGGCAGGCCTCAGGCCTGCTTGTAGCAGACGGGCGGCAGTGGAGGTGTATTGGTGGTAGACTGGTAGTAGCCGAGGTAGCCAACACAGACAGCAAGGGTGCAAGCAGTAGTAGCAGTAGTAGCAGCACATTAAAAAAAGAGACTGGACAGTCAGAGGAGGGCAAAGCCCTGTGGTGGGGCAGGCCTCAGGCCTGCTTGTAGCAGACGGGCGGCAGTGGAGGTGTATTGGTGGTAGTAGTCGAGGTAGCCAACACAGACAGCAAGGGTGCAAGCAGTAGTAGCAGTAGTAGCAGCACATTAAAAAAAGAGACTGGACAGTCAGAGGAGGGCAAAGCCCTGTGGTGGGGCAGGCCTCAGGCCTGCTTGTAGCAGACGGCAGTGGAGGTGTATTGGTGGTAGTAGAGGTAGACTAGCCAACACAGACAGCAAGGGTGGTAGGACTGGTAGTAGCAGCAGCACATTAAAAAAAGAGACTGGACGACAGTCACAGGACATAGCCCTGTGGTGGGGTAGGCCTGCTTGTAGCAGACGGGCGGCAGTGTAGGTGTATTGGTGGTATTAGAGGTAGCCAACACAGACAGCAAGGGTGCAAGCAGTAGTAGCAGTAGTAGCAGCACATTAAAAAAAAGAGAGACTGGACAGTCACAGGAGGACAAAGCCCTGTGGTGGGGCAGGCCTCAGGCCTGCTTGTAGCAGACGGGCGGCAGTGGAGGTGTATTGGTGGTAGTAGTCGAGGTAGCCAACACAGACAGCAAGGGTGCAAGCAGTAGTAGCAGTAGTAGCAGCACATTAAAAAAAGAGACTGGACAGTCACAGGAGGACAAAGCCCTGTAGTGGGGCAGGCCTCAGGCCTGCTTGTAGCAGATGGCAGTGTAGGTGTATTGGTGGTAGTAGAGGTACTAGCCAACACAGACAGCAAGGGTGCAAGCAGTAGTAGCAGTAGTAGCAGCACATTAAAAAAAGAGACTGGAGAGTCACAGGACAAAGCCCTCTGGTGGGGCAGGCCTGCTTGTAGCAGACGGCACTGGGGTGGATTGGTGGTAGAAGTAGTAGCAGCTGCAGCACCAACAGCGGCACATTAAAAAAAGAGTGGACAGGACAGAATCCCATAGTAGCAGGCGGCAGTAGCAGGCGGCAGCAGCAGCAGCAATGTAAGATCTAATCAGTGGCATCAGGCACAGGGGTTTTAAAATCCTCACCGATCCACGCTTGATTCATTTTCAGAAACGTGAGATTTTCCAAGCTGTTGGCGGACAATCTTGTTCGCTTAGGGGTGACGAAGCCCCCTGCTGCGCTGAATACCCTCTCTGACGCTACACTGGAGGGTGGACAAGACAGTACACCCATGGCAAACTGGGCCAGTTCTTGCCAATGATCCAATCTGCTGACCCAGAAGTCCATGGGGTCTGGGATCAGCATTTCTGACGGAGAAAGGGCACAGTCCAAGTACGAGTGAACCTGGTTGTTTAGGTGCTGCACCTGGAGATGGTGAACATCCCTTTGGTGACTAGTGCTACGATGTGTGTCAGGTCGGGGTATTGGATGTAAAAATGTTGTCATCATATTTTCCAAACTGAATTGGCTGCTGCTGCTGCTGCTGCTGCCGCTGCTGCCACGGCTGCCGCCTATTGCAGAGGTAGCTCTGCCAGAGGCGGTGGAACGATGAGACAGTGGGGAGCGGAGAGTGGCCCCCCGGTCAGACATGCTTGCAGCGGGTGTCTGCCGTTTGAAAGCCATGACAAGCTGGCTGCATAGCTTCTCTCTATAATAAGCCAATTTTGCCTCCCTCTCGGAAGGCGCAAAAAACTCCCCCATTCTGGCTTTATACCGAGGGTCTAAAAGTGTGGCTATCCAGTAGTCATCTCTTTGCTTCATGCTAACAATACGACAGTCAGCGCGCAAGTAACGAAGCATACAGCTCGCCATCCTGGCCAGCGTTTCAGAGGGCCCGGTTGGTTCCATCTCCGCCCCATACTGCCATGGTTGTCCATCATCAAGGTCGTCGTCAGACTCGTCATCACCACCATCACTGTCATGTTGTGCGGCTGCCTCGTCCCCTATCCCTTCCTGTGATTCCATCTCCAAATCCAGCTCCTCTTCAGGTCCTGTTTCCTCATCCTCCTCCTCCTCCTCAACATCCATAGCCAGATGTGATCCTTCCTCCATCCTTTGCTGAATCATCGCTGTGAGCGTTTGCTCCATAATGAATATCAGCGGCATAACATCGTTCATTCCGCTAGCGTCACGGCTCACAAATCGTGTGGCCTCTTCAAAGGGCCTCAAAACGCGACATGCGTCTCTAACCAGCTGCCAGTGCCTGAGCTCGAAATTACACTGGCTCCAAACGCTGCCCGTCTGCTGCATCAGGAAATCATTCACGGCTTTCCGCTGTTCGTACAGACGGTCCAACATGTGCAGGGTGGAATTCCATCGTGTTGGAACGTCGCAAATCAGGCTGTGTTCTGGGAGATTGTTTTGACGCTGCAAGTCCAGGAGGGCGTGCTTAAATGCATACGAACGTCTAAAGCGAACGCAAACCCTCCTGGACATGGCCAGCACACCCTTCAAACCAACATATGACTTTAAGAAGCGTGTTATGACCAGATTGATCACATGTGCCATGCAAGGAGCGTGTGTCAGGTGACCTAGACGCAGTGCAGCCACAACGTTCTTGCCGTTATCAGAGACAACATTGCCCAGTGTGAGTTTCAGAGGAGACAGCCAGCGTGCGATTTCCTCCTTGATGCACAGCAGCAGCTCCTGCCCTGTGTGGCTTTTCTCGCCCAGGCTCAGCAGGTGTAAGACAGCGTTGTGGCGCTTCACCTTGCACCTATGAAAAGAGGAGGGAGGAGGAGTGGAAGATACGCTGTGTCCTGTCGGGGACGGGAAGACCTCCAAGGAGGAAGGCAAGGAGGAGGAGGAGGAGTAGGAGGAGAAGGATGGTAGGCGCCTGGTGTCCGGAGTTGAACTAGAAACATACAAGCGTGGAGGTGGTAATGCCTGGCATTGCTGCGGTGGTGCATCGGACTGCAAAATATTGACCCAGTGGGCCGTGAAAGACATGTACTGTCCCTGCCCATAGTTGCTGCTCCACGTGTCGACGGTGGCATGTACCCTGCTGCACACGGATAATTGCAAGGACTTGGACACCTTTTCCTCCACATGCTTGTGCAAGGCAGGGACAGCTGTTTTGGAGAAGTAATGTCGGCTAGGTATTCGCCACCTAGGCTGAGCGCACGCCATCAATTGCTTGAAGCCGGCGGAGTCGACCAGGTGGTATGGCAGCGACTGCACCACCAACAACTTTGCCAGGTGTGAATTAAGCCGCACGACAAGTGGATGACTGGGTATATATTGTTGCTTATTGGACAACGATTCCGTAATGGATAACTGACGGGACATAGGAGGAGCACTAGATGACAGTGATGATGATGATGACAACGACATGGTGGATAAGGCCTGGCTACTACTTAGATGACAGGGACTCGGAGCAGCAGCAGCAGCGGAAGAGGGGTCTTCATTAGATGTACATGATGGTGGGGCATGTTGATTGTCCCACATGGCCTTGTGATGCCGTTCCATGTGTTTACGTAGAGCAGTAGTTCCTACATTGCTGCCCTGCCCACGCCTTACTTTCTGCTTGCAGATACGGCACTGTGCCATGTTTTCCTCCTCTGGGAAGGTACAGAAAAATTGCCACACGGCAGAGTACCGTAAAGAGGTAGTACCACGTCCACCACCACCACCACCACCACAACCACCCGAGCTTGCCCCTTGTCTGGCAGGCTTTTTTCGGGAACCTACACCAGCATCTGTGTCGCCGTCACCGGCTCCTGAGCTGACCCTACCGCTGCAACGTTTTGCAGATTGACTTCTGCCCCTACCTCGGCTTGGCTGTTTATCACATCCAGTGCCGCCACTACTACCCTCCTCCTCTGACGCCGTCATCACCTCGTCACCTGGTTCCCACGTCCTGTCTAAAACAACATCATCATCATAGCCTTCCTCATCATCCCCGCCACTTCTGTCACTGTGTTGTGAATGTGATGTGACATCATGGCGGGCTCCATGCCCCCCCTCATTACTGCGTCTGCCACCACGGCTACCACCACCAACACCCCCACTACCGCAGCTATGCGTCTCGGTCACCGCTTCCACCTCCACCACCGCCGCAACACACTCCGTTGGCTGACTCGCGGAAAACAAATCATCATCATCACTATGTTGTTCAGTATCTTCCTTCGCACCCGAGGAGATGTCTCTTAGGACTCTCAGGAAAGATGGCTTCCCGCTAGGAAGGGGGAGCGAAGACATAGATGATGGAATGGAAACGCTAGAAATACCTATATTACTACTGTCACCGTGCCAAGGAACTGTAGAGGATCTGGAATCCAACGAAACCTGGCTTGAAGCCAGATCGTCAGAGTCTTCCTGCTGAGATGACCGCGAGCCAGCCAACCAGTCCACAATGGCCGTATTGTCTAAAGTAACCCGCCCACCGGAGGAGATGGACAAGTCTGGCTTGCTGATACTACTACTAGCAGGCACATGGCAGCTGCTACTAGTGGAACTGGGCACATGTCTTGTGCCACAAATGCTGCTACTGGGTCTGGCACCAACAGATCCAACATTTGGACTGGAAGAGGAGACGGCATGGGTGTTTCTTCCTCTACCCCGTCCTTTCACAACCTTTTTTTTCCCAGACATTTCAGAGCCCCTTTTAAAAGCGTATTCACACACGGACACTGGCTTGGCAAATGGCAATGAATGAGAATTTCAATCAGCCTCGCTGCAGTGCACTCAGGGAATGCTGGGCCTTGTAGTACTACTAGGCTGCCTGTATGGCAAGTTGGATTGTTATTCCAGGGATGAGCCCCTTTTAAAAGCGTATTCACACACGGACACTGGCTTGGCAAATGGCAATGAATGAGAATTTCAATCAGCCTCGCTGCAGTGCACTCAGGGAATGCTGGGCGTTGTAGTACTTCTAGGCTGCCTGTATGGCAAGTTGGATTGTTATCCTGTTAATAACGGCCAGGGATGAGCCCCTTTTAAAAGCGTATTCACACACGGACACTGGCTTGGCAAATGGCAATGAATGAGAATTTCAATCAGCCTCGCTGCAGTGCACTCAGGGAATGCTGGGCCTTGTAGTACTACTACTACCACTACTACAAAGGCTGCCTGTATTGCAAGTTGGATGCAATGGGGATGAGCCCCTTCTAAAAGCGTATTCACACACGGACACTGGCTTGGCAAATGGCAATGAATGAGAATTTCAATCAGCCTCGCTGCAGTGCACTCAGGGAATGCTGGGCCTTGTAGTACTACTACCACTACTACAAAGGCTGCCTGTATTGCAAGTTGGATGCAATGGGGATGAGCCCCTTCTAAAAGCGTATTCACACACGGACACTGGCTTGGCAAATGGCAATGAATGAGAATTTCAATCAGCCTCGCTGCAGTGCACTCAGGGAATGCTGGGCCTTGTAGTACTACTAGGCTGCCTGTATGGCAAGTTGGATTGTTATTCCAGGGATGAGCCCCTTTTAAAAGCGTATTCACACACGGACACTGGCTTGGCAAATGGCAATGAATGAGAATTTCAATCAGCCTCGCTGCAGTGCACTCAGGGAATGCTGGGCGTTGTAGTACTTCTAGGCTGCCTGTATGGCAAGTTGGATTGTTATCCTGTTAATAACGGCCAGGGATGAGCCCCTTTTAAAAGCGTATTCACACACGGACACTGGCTTGGCAAATGGCAATGAATGAGAATTTCAATCAGCCTCGCTGCAGTGCACTCAGGGAATGCTGGGCCTTGTAGTACTACTACTACCACTACTACAAAGGCTGCCTGTATTGCAAGTTGGATGCAATGGGGATGAGCCCCTTCTAAAAGCGTATTCACACACGGACACTGGCTTGGCAAATGGCAATGAATGAGAATTTCAATCAGCCTCGCTGCAGTGCACTCAGGGAATGCTGGGCCTTGTAGTACTACTACCACTACTACAAAGGCTGCCTGTATTGCAAGTTGGATGCAATGGGGATGAGCCCCTTCTAAAAGCGTATTCACACACGGACACTGGCTTGGCAAATGGCAATGAATGAGAATTTCAATCAGCCTCGCTGCAGTGCACTCAGGGAATGCTGGGCCTTGTAGTACTACTAGGCTGCCTGTATGGCAAGTTGGATTGTTATTCCAGGGATGAGCCCCTTTTAAAAGCGTATTCACACACGGACACTGGCTTGGCAAATGGCAATGAATGAGAATTTCAATCAGCCTCGCTGCAGTGCACTCAGGGAATGCTGGGCCTTGTAGTACTACTAGGCTGCCTGTATGGCAAGTTGGATTGTTATTCCAGGGATGAGCCCCTTTTAAAAGCGTATTCACACACGGACACTGGCTTGGCAAATGGCAATGAATGAGAATTTCAATCAGCCTCGCTGCAGTGCACTCAGGGAATGCTGGGCCTTGTAGTACTACTACTACCACTACTACAAAGGCTGCCTGTATTGCAAGTTGGATGCAATGGGGATGAGCCCCTTCTAAAAGCGTATTCACACACGGACACTGGCTTGGCAAATGGCAATGAATGAGAATTTCAATCAGCCTCGCTGCAGTGCACTCAGGGAATGCTGGGCGTTGTAGTACTTCTAGGCTGCCTGTATGGCAAGTTGGATTGTTATCCTGTTAATAACGGCCAGGGATGAGCCCCTTTTAAAAGCGTATTCACACACGGACACTGGCTTGGCAAATGGCAATGAATGAGAATTTCAATCAGCCTCGCTGCAGTGCACTCAGGGAATGCTGGGCCTTGTAGTACTACTACTACCACTACTACAAAGGCTGCCTGTATTGCAAGTTGGATGCAATGGGGATGAGCCCCTTCTAAAAGCGTATTCACACACGGACACTGGCTTGGCAAATGGCAATGAATGAGAATTTCAATCAGCCTCGCTGCAGTGCACTCAGGGAATGCTGGGCCTTGTAGTACTACTAGGCTGCCTGTATGGCAAGTTGGATTGTTATTCCAGGGATGAGCCCCTTTTAAAAGCGTATTCACACACGGACACTGGCTTGGCAAATGGCAATGAATGAGAATTTCAATCAGCCTCGCTGCAGTGCACTCAGGGAATGCTGGGCCTTGTAGTACTACTACTACCACTACTACAAAGGCTGCCTGTATTGCAAGTTGGATGCAATGGGGATGAGCCCCTTCTAAAAGCGTATTCACACACGGACACTGGCTTGGCAAATGGCAATGAATGAGAATTTCAATCAGCCTCGCTGCAGTGCACTCAGGGAATGCTGGGCGTTGTAGTACTTCTAGGCTGCCTGTATGGCAAGTTGGATTGTTATCCTGTTAATAACGGCCAGGGATGAGCCCCTTTTAAAAGCGTATTCACACACGGACACTGGCTTGGCAAATGGCAATGAATGAGAATTTCAATCAGCCTCGCTGCAGTGCACTCAGGGAATGCTGGGCCTTGTAGTACTACTACTACCACTACTACAAAGGCTGCCTGTATTGCAAGTTGGATGCAATGGGGATGAGCCCCTTCTAAAAGCGTATTCACACACGGACACTGGCTTGGCAAATGGCAATGAATGAGAATTTCAATCAGCCTCGCTGCAGTGCACTCAGGGAATGCTGGGCCTTGTAGTACTACTAGGCTGCCTGTATGGCAAGTTGGATTGTTATTCCAGGGATGAGCCCCTTTTAAAAGCGTATTCACACACGGACACTGGCTTGGCAAATGGCAATGAATGAGAATTTCAATCAGCCTCGCTGCAGTGCACTCAGGGAATGCTGGGCGTTGTAGTACTTCTAGGCTGCCTGTATGGCAAGTTGGATTGTTATTCCAGGGATGAGCCCCTTTTAAAAGCGTATTCACACACGGACACTGGCTTGGCAAATGGCAATGAATGAGAATTTCAATCAGCCTCGCTGCAGTGCACTCAGGGAATGCTGGGCGTTGTAGTACTTCTAGGCTGCCTGTATGGCAAGTTGGATTGTTATCCTGTTAATAACGGCCAGGGATGAGCCCCTTTTAAAAGCGTATTCACACACGGACACTGGCTTGGCAAATGGCAATGAATGAGAATTTCAATCAGCCTCGCTGCAGTGCACTCAGGGAATGCTGGGCCTTGTAGTACTACTACTACCACTACTACAAAGGCTGCCTGTATTGCAAGTTGGATGCAATGGGGATGAGCCCCTTCTAAAAGCGTATTCACACACGGACACTGGCTTGGCAAATGGCAATGAATGAGAATTTCAATCAGCCTCGCTGCAGTGCACTCAGGGAATGCTGGGCGTTGTAGTACTTCTAGGCTGCCTGTATGGCAAGTTGGATTGTTATTCCAGGGATGAGCCCCTTTTAAAAGCGTATTCACACACGGACACTGGCTTGGCAAATGGCAATGAATGAGAATTTCAATCAGCCTCGCTGCAGTGCACTCAGGGAATGCTGGGCCTTATAGTACTACTAGGCTGCCTGTATTGCAAGTTGGATGCAACGGGGATGAGCCCCTTATAAAAGCGTATTCACACACTGGCTGAGTAGTGAGTAGTGGATGAGCCCCTTCGATTTCTGAATTCCTGCCTTTTAGATTCCTAAAGCTTTCCCTTACTGCACAGAGATGCTATTCCTACAGCTCCTGTCTGTAAAATGGCCGCTGAGCTCCGTGCATAGACTTTTATTGCAGGCTTGAGCCCGCCCCTATGCTGCCTCCCGATAGGCTGGGAGAGCCGTTTGCAAGGCATTATGGGGTAGCCTGATGTCAGGTGATCTTCTGTAATCCTCCATTTTAGATGTAACATGTGGCAGGCGCCAAAATGTAGCCGGGTTCGGTCAAAACGGGTTCGGCCGAACCCGGTAAAGTTCGGATTCGCTGCGAACCGAACTTTTCCTGAAGTTCGGACCGAAACCGGGTTCGGTTGTCCCGGTTCGCTCATCTCTACTCCTGACGTATGTTAAAAGTAGGGGGTGACTGGAATAGCATAGTCCATATATTATATATAAAAGACAAAAAAATAAATGAAAAGAATGTACACCAGGCCCAAAGGACACTTTTTTGCCCTCCGTCAGGCTGATGGGAACCTATGGACACCATTTAGCGTGCACGCTGGGAGCTTCTCTGGCAAACACAAACCCACATCCAGGATGCGAACAGGGCCATAAACCCCCCCCCCCAAAAAAAACCTGTCAAAACAAGGTGGGAATCACATACATCAGCGCAAGTAGTTGTCCACAATGATGGCTCTTAGGCACTACACGGACACACATATATATATATATATATATATAAATAAAAGAAACTATGAGCGAATACAGTGAAAGTTTAACAAACTTTATTTACACCTTTAATGCATATGAAAAAAAAAATTGTGAAAATCGAAAGCAGATAAGGACTGTTTACTTATAAAATTCACCCATATCTTTATGGTTATAAAAGGTGGCAAAGAAAAGTACTTTTCAGCATGATCAGCAAATGGCATAAGTCAAACAAAAACATTATATAGACTATAGAGAACTGACAGCACCGTTTTGTCAGATTTTTTTTAATAATGAATATAATAAATTATAGCAGACATTAACTGTAGCGGTGCACGCCATAATCCCAATTAAGTCATATAATGAAAAATGTAAGAATAAATTAGAATAATAATAATATCATATTTGAAGTTACAAATCCACAGAAAGCACACTCAAAACCAAATCCTAATCATAAATAATGTTTATAATTATTGCATATGGCTATTAAGACAGCATCCAAGATCAATAAAGACTACATACAATGCACTATCCTAGTTTTGTTTGTTGTCTCCAGCAGCATCGCATCATTCATCATTAATTTATAGGAAATATATATATATATATATATATATATATATATATATATATATATTTCCACTGTACATTGGAAGACACTGCAAGATAAGTTAAGTCTCTTGTCATACCACAAATAGAAATAAATTTAACATCTTGATATTCAGAAACATTATGTACCCAGTAGAGAGAGAATAAAATACTGTTTGATAACTTGCGTTTATGATAGCAAAATATTTTAAATTTAAGGGACACTGGGCAAGAATGTACAAATATTTAAATATACATTATGGGGTTTCTGCAAAACCTGTACATTTTGGTTGCATTCTGTAAACTAAACTTCAGATTTAAATATTGCATATGCCTTATGTGAAATTTACAGAGTTGGCAAGATTTAAGCCGGTTGTGCCCAACTACACTAGTAAATCAATCCATAGACATTTCGACATTGTATTTTCAGTATAAATCATATCTTGACGTCAGCAGCTAACAACAATCAGTGCTGTTGTGGTTCGTATGTAGCAAATATTAATTCTAATCATTTGCAGACTAGGCCAAAATAGTTTACAAAGTTTTACATCTTTACATTATATTTATATAGAAAACTACACTATACAGGTTTCCATAAACAGGCCGATTACTTCGAGGCCTGTGCATCGTTTTATGAAGCGCTACCTTCCTCTTTCAACAAGAATCAAACTATAAAAAGGAGCAATAGAAAAAGATATGAATTTACATTCATTTATGTCTGGCAATACAATCCTTGTTAGTAAGACTTTTGTTGAGCAAGTAGGAAGACATGAAGCTTTTCAATGTAATCATTACATATTCAAAGCCAAGACAATGATTTTGTCCTTTAATTGTTGACCACCACCATCCGACTTGACATCACAGATTGTTTGCACTGGAAAAAAAAAATTGCCCAAAAAAAAAAAAAAAAAAAAAAAAAAAAAAAATCGGAGACATTCAGCAAGATTGCGACGTTACAGATTTTTTCCAAGTGGCGGAAAGTTCTAGCAATAAAAATGGGCATGGTGTGTCTTTGTACCAGATAAAAACAAGCTATGGCCCCTTTAATTAAAGATCTGTCATAAAATTTCCATAAAAAAAATAGGCTGTGAAATATTGATATTTAAAACTGCAGCGCTTTTTTATATGTGTGATGTTGCAAACACTGCATGCTCCAGTATGCTGAAAACAAAAAGTGCACGTACCACGTTCTGAGTATGCAAATAGTCACATGTCAAACGATGTCACTATGTGACATCCGCAAGACATGACTGCAGGGATTTGTTCAGCCAGGAAGTATCGTGCCATATGACCAGGCCGATCATTACAGTGTTGGAACAGCGCAGCACTTTGGATAAATACTCTAGAATGGGAAACATTTGGAAGTTTTTGGTTAAGAGCAATGCAGCCAAGTGTGCGTCTGTATTCCTACAATCAATATTAAAATCAATGTAGGCTATAGTAAAAAGTACCTAAAACATGAGGAAGTTATTAGGACATGATAATAGTAAGTGTATCAGCACATAAAATCTACGTACGCCCTAACAAATCACCATTTTCCACTGGCTGCTATTATTGTACATACAGTAATCTGCTAGAATTTCCAAGGAACCGTGTAGCAGTTAGAGTACCATTTTTGGTCCACTTTTGGAATCATGAACAGCATGTGTGCACCAAGGCTTTCTTTTTAAAGCTCCCTAATCACTTGGTGCCATGGTGTGTCCGTTTTCCAAGTAAACTGTGCAGCCAATCATTTTGATCCATCAAGCAATATAGTGTATATTTGTCATATATAATTCTATTTCCAAAAAAAACTTCATTGCACAACCAAAAACAAAACAAAAAAAAAAACCTCTTGATTTATTATTTTCACTTGTTTTTTGAGGTAGGGCGACTGGTACTTGTCATTTCAAAGTCGTCTGATGTTACTGCCATGTCCTGGTCTACTGAAGAATAAATAAGGAAGTTTGATGAAGGCCTCGTCATTCAATGTGGACTTGAAAGTACATGGTTGGTTTCGTGTCGTCCGTGTAAAAATGACAGAATATAAATAATGCCATTCAATGAATGAAGCAGGTCTGTGTCATGGTAAGTTTCTGAAGTATGTCCACCACATGTGTACCTGAGCGGAAACAAATTCAAACCGCAGGAGCGGAAAGAGTGAGACTTTAGCAGCATTTGGTCACAATGTAGGCCCACAGATCTCTTCTGTAGTGTGGTGAGGTTTGGAGCCAGTGCCTTCACTCTGAAATGCATTAAATGAAGAAATTATTTATTACACGTGCAAAAATTTTTAGGCATGTAAATAACTTTTTACCAGCTTTATCATACTTCAAAGCTAGAGTGTGCTTTAAAAGGCGACTGTCTACTTTGAGAATATTTTTTTACACTTAGTCCAGTACACATAGCTGTGAATGTCTCCTATGCCACTAACTTACAGCAAGTAAGGGCCTGTTCACATCAGTGTTCGGTTTCCGTCAGACCTTTTTATGTCAGAGAAACCCATCAACGGAAAGGCAAACGGAAACCGTAGCTTGCATTACCATTGATTTCAATGGTAATGCTTCCGTTACAAATGGCTTCTGTTTGTCTCTGTTCCGTAAGGTTTCCCTTTTTATGGCGTAAGTAGCGCAGTCGACTGTCAAAATGGAAACCTTACAGAACGGAGACAAACGGGAACCATTTGCAACAGAAGCATTACGATTGAAATTAATTGGAATGCAAACGGAAGCTATGGTTTCCGTTTGCCTTTCCGTTGATGGGTTCCTCCGACGGAAAGGCCTAACGGAACCCATCAATGGAAATCGAACGCTGATGTGAACACACCCTAAGGGCATGCCCCCACGTGGCGGTTTTCCTCCGCAACTGTCCGCATCAATGCCGCACAGAATCTGCGTTGCAGATTCTGTGGCGGATCTGCCCAAAATGTGCAGTAAATTGATGCGGACTGGCTGCTGCGTATTGAGGTGAAAGTGCTTCCCTTCTCTCTATCAGTGCAGGATAGAGAGTAGGCACAGCACTTTTCCTAGTGAAAGTAAAATAATTTCCTACTTACCGGCCGTTGCCTTGGTGACGCGTCCCTCTTTCGGCATCCAGCCCGACCTCCCTGGATGACGCGGCAGTCCATGTGACCGCTGCAGACTGTGATTGGCTGCAGCCGTCACTTAGACTGAAACTTCATCCTGGGAAGCCGGACTGGAGAAAGAAGCAGGGAGTTTTCGGTAAGTATGAACTTCTATTTCTTTACAGGTTGATGTATATTGTGATCGGTAGTCACTGTCCAGGGTGCTGAAACAGTTACTGCCGATTGCTTAACTCTTTCAGCACCCTGGACAGTGACTATTTACTGACGTCGCCTAGCAACGCTCCCGTAAATATGGGTGCAGACAGTCACCCGTAATTACGGGAGCCCCATTGACTTCCTCAGTCTGGCTGTAGACTTATAAATACATAGGTCCAGCCAGAATGAAGAAATGTCATATTAAAAAAGCAATACGCATCCGCAGCACACAACATGTGCATGACATCTGCGGACTTCATTGCGGAATTTAGAATCTCCATTGAAGTCAATGGAGAACTTCCGCAATGAGTCCGCAACCAGTCCGCCACTGGTCCGCAACATCCATTGTATGCTGCAGACACCAAATTCCGCACCGCAGCCTATGCTCCGCAGCGGAATTTTCAGCCTCGTCTAAACGAAGCCTACTAAAAAGAAGTGGGAGGCAATGGAGAAACGGGTCCGCTGCGGATTAACGCTGCGGAGTGTCCGCAGCGGAATTCAAGAGCAATTCCGCTACGTGGGGCTTTGCCCTAACAAGTCCTAACACTACACTTGAATTCTATGACCTCTTTAGTGACAAAGTATTAAATTAACAGCAACAAACAGAAGCAGTAAGCTACGTACTGTATACCAGAAGAGAATCCATGAAATATCATTTCATTTGAAAAACATTTAGTGAAAATGCTAAAAGGCATACTTTTTTTTTGGCGGTGACCCACTGTATAGTAAAACGCAGTCCTAGAGTGAAAAGGGGTATGAAAACACATACCACGCCGACAGAGGCTAAAAGGACACTCTTTTGGCCTACATTGGGTGAATGGGGCCTAGGTTACATTTGGAACAAACTCCGAACGGGTTTACTAAACTGGACGTGAACACAGCATTAGGTCCCATACACGCGACCGTGAATAATCTCCGTAATAGCGGATCGCAATTACAGACACACCCAGTTGTATTGGCCGCGGACACCTTTGCGTATCTCTACGGAAGGGCGTCCGTGCCGTAGAACCTTGATGGGAATTATGGAGCATGTCCTACTTTTTGTTCTTCACGGCCCGTGCTCCCATTCTTTGTATGGGGGCACAGCACGAAAATGCAGCCTGCGGATGTGCATGAGGCCTTACACTAGTCTATTCTGAAGTCAAGTAAGCATGTAAATTACACCGGATTAGAACTGCAGGAAATATTGGTTTCCCTAAAGTGCTTTCCAGAAGTGTTTTTGAATTATTCACCTGTGATCAGGTTACATCACGCAAAGCAGTGGCATGCCTCACCTGAACCTCCTCTGTTCACTGCTAATCCACAAAGAAATCACACTGTGCTGTCCAGGATACATGAACAATACTGGAAATGGACCGGACACAAAATACTATAGCACAGACTCTATAAACCCATTACAAAATGTTCAAAAGACCTAGAACATGTGACTTCTATGTTAGATCTGGGCAGCCTAAACCAACAAAAAGTGTATATCTGTAGTGGCTACAGTTATCTGTTGTGGGCAATATGGAATCATAACAATATTAATAATCTAAACTAATGGCAAACTTTAAAAGTTGTTGCCGTCTGCTTAACTTGCTTGTGGTCAACACCAGCAGATGCTGAAAGGGTTAAGGTATTTCCCAGTGTTCTTGTGATCTGCCACAAGTCTGAACAGCTGTCTATTGCTTTTACTGTTGCCCATCTGTCACAAGAGAGGGAAAAAAGGGAAATTCCTGCTTCCGGTCTGAATCCGGCACTGAAAGAAAGTTTGCCAAAGGAGTTGCTCAATGTTTGCTCAACTATATACATGAATTACATGCCATAAATCACTTGGTATTACAATGAATGTGATGTTGATTTATCATGTCCTAGATCAACAGCACATTAATATTTGCATCATATAGATCTGTGATGACGTGGGAAAATCTTCAACCTCATCATCAGCTCAAGACTTGACGATCTCCTTTACTTTAAGTACACAAGGAGATTCCCTCAAACAAAAGGTAAGCGAAGGTTGAACTGCTTACGCTGATGGAAAAATTAGGTCAACATGCAAATATTGCCTTAATACGTCTTTATAGAGTTTGTTTTACCAAATCTGCACATTTAAAGAGAACTTTTACATGTAGATATGTATACATTTTATACAAACGTGAACTGAACTAGATTTCTAGTAAAGTAGTCTGCATTCATGTTCATGATGGGAACGTTGCTATGCGGAACTTTGAAGCAAAGGCATTTCCAAACTTCCTTACGGATTAATATGCACTTAACCAAGGTGAAATGAGAATTTCCTAGAACTTAAAACTCAAATTATTTTTTTTGCGTCACAAAAAAAACAAAAAAAAAAAAAAAAAACAAACAACCCAAAACATTCTCAAGAAAATCCAATGATCAAAGTGTTCTGAATAAAAGTCCTATGCCTGTAAGTATGAAAGGAAGGCTGTCCTGGACGGCTGCAGTATCCCAGCCCATCAGAGGGTTTACACATTAGCCTTCGGTTATATTACTGTACAAACACAATCTCAGTTTGACAGTCTAGCTTTGTGTCCGCCCCAGGGCTCTCAATGAACACACACATCACCAGAAGCCAGCAAAACATCTATTTTTCATATGTGCAGGGAAAAATGATAATCTCTTTCTATTCAAATTAAAACATTTAGACTTGTTTGGTTCTTGGATTGGTGTTTATGTACATGTCAAGCTGAAGCTAAATACATGTCTATTTTATAAACTACCTGATATTTACGGATACAAATATTAGCAGAGGAGACTGGGAAAAGGTTGCACCAATCTGCTAATCAATGCTCAAAATTTCAATTTCTGGCAACTTTTAAAAGGGGCTTATCCAATCTAGAGAAAACATTTTTAAATACAATATTAAAGAGGACCTGTCACTAGGTCATAAGTAGAATTGGTTAACTGACCTGATCAGCGTTGTCTCCCCGATCCCATCCCTGTTTTTTTTTCCTGGACCCCCGTTGCAGAGATATGGCCCACTGTTGTGTTGGTTTCCTGTATTCAGTTAGCCAACAGGGTGTGAACTGTCCTTAAAGAGGCTGTCACCAGATTAGAAGTGCCCTATCTCCTACATAATGTGATCGGTGCTGTAATGTAGATAACAGTGGTTTTTATTTTGAAAAACAATCATTTTTGGAGGAAGTTATGAACAATTTTAGATTTATGCTAATTAGTTTCTTAATGCCCATCTGGGCTTTTTTTTAAAACTTTTGACCAAGTGGGCGTTGTAAAGAGAAGTGTATGACGCTGACCAATCAGCGGCATACACTTCTCTCCATTTATGTCCATTTGTATTCACCGCACAGCGTGATCTCGCGAGATCGCGCTGTGCTGCCACATACACCCACATTAACTTTACAGAGGTGTCGAGAGTGAAAAGACATCACCTACAGCCAGGACGCGATGTCTATTCACACTCCCGACACCTCAGTAAAGTTTCTGTGGGACTTACTCACACTGCACAGCGTGAGATCACGAGATCACGCTGTGCTGTGAATACAAATGGACATGAATGGAGAGAAGAGTATGATGCTGATTGGTCAGCGTCATACACTCCTCTTTACAACGCCCACTTTGGCCAAAAGTTAAAAAACACCTAGTTGGGCATTAAGAAACTAATTAGCATAAATCTAAAGTTGTTCATAACTTCCTCAAAAATGATAGTTTTTCAAAATAAAAACCACTGTTATCTACATTACAGTGACGATCACATTATGTAGGAGATAGGGCACTTATAATCTGGTGACAGAGCCTCTTTAAGCTGCCTCACGCTGATTGGTCAGAATCAGAGTCAGGAAAGATAGCTACACTCAGTCAGCTGAGACAGCGCTATTGAGGTCAGTTAACTAGTTTAACTTATATGGCCTAGTGACAGGTCCTCTTAAAGCATTCGGAGTTAACAGAGTTGAGCCTATCATTTAGGACCTCTAATCAATTAGAAAAGCAGGTATAGAAAAAAAAATAAAAAAAAATGGAGAGCCTGAAGGACTCAGGACGACCTTGCATTACATAGACACTCCATTGATTTAAGCTATTTATTTATAGTTCTCTATACAGCACTGTGAAATATGTTGGTGCTATGTATACATTGCCTTTATTCATATCAGTCCCTGTCCCTAATGGGGCTCACAATCTTATTTCCCCAATTTGGCGCCCGATATTTAAATAACCCCCTGAACAGTCAACAGGATGTGTACTGGCAAGGGGGCGTGTTACTATGGCTGTGATACTGTCCAATCAGATATGTACAGTGCTGCAGCAAGAGCGAGGACAGAGTGTGCGCGCACGCTCTCACTCTTCAGCTTTCAAGATTAGTCTTCTGCCGAACTGGCAAGGGGGCGTGTTTCTGCTACGGACAGTTTAAACGCTCCCCAGCTCTTACACTGTCTGTAGCAGTGACACGCCCCCTTGCCAGTTCGGGTGAAAAGACTGCAATCGCACACTCCCTCTCCTCGCTTTTGCTGTGGCACTGTCCATATCTGTTTGGACAGTCTCACAGCCATAGTAACACGCCCCCTTGACAGTACAGGGTTTGTGCAGCCGTCCCCATTACATGCTGCACATGTATGGGGAGGTGAAAGGTTCTCTTATAATGTGGTGACAGGGCACTTTAAAGAGGCTCTATCTCCTATATAAGGAGATGGGCGCTATAATGTAGGTGACAGGAATGCTTTTTATTTAAAAAAAACTATCTATTTTCACCACATTACGAGCGATTTTAGCTTTATGCTAATGAGTTGCCCAGTTGTCCATTGAGAGTGTTTTACTTTAGACCAAGTGGGCGTTGTACAGAGGAGTGTATGAGGCTGACCAATCAGCGTCATACACTTCTCTCCATTCATTTCCTCAGCACATAGGGATCCTTTTAGATCAGTATGTGCTGTCTTATACTAACACATTAACGATACTGAAGTGTTTAGACAGTGAATAGACATTCCACGGGATGTCTATTCACAATCTCTGCACTTCGTTACTCTTTCTGTGGTAGTTACAGCAAAGCAAGCGTAATCTCGCGAGATTACGCGGTAAATGACAGGTTACAACGAGATCACGCTTCCTCAGCTGTAACTACCATAGAAACAGTAACGAAGTGCAGAGATTGTGAATAGACATCCCGTGGAATGTCTATTCACTGTCTAAACACTTCAGCATTGTTAATGTGTTAGTATAAGACAGCACATAGCGATCTAAAGGGATCCCTATGCGCTGCCTAAATGAATGGAGAAGAGTGCATGATGCTGATTGGTCAGCGGCATACACTCCTCTGTACAACGCGCACTTGGTCAATAGTAAAACACACCCAGTTGTCCATTGAGAAACTCATCAGCATAAAGCTAAAATCGCTAATAAAGTGGTGAAAATAGATAGTTTTGTTTTTTTTAAATAAAAAGCACTGCCGTCACCTACATTATAGCACCGATCTCCTTATGTAGGAGATAGGGCACTTATAATGTGGTGACAGAGCCTCTTTAAGTGGTACTGCAGGGGAATTGAACATTTGCTGCTGGGATCCCCACACATTACAGCTGGTTGCTGGAGGTCCCAGGAATCTTGTGGTAGTCAGCTCTGGCTAGATAATGTAGGGAGTTGCCCAGGCTTGATATCTGGAGTCACCATTTGGACAGGAGTGGTAGCCGATGGTGAACCACCCAGATAGAGAGCCTTCAGTGGCATTGTTGGCTATATACCTCTTCATGTTATACTCTTACTGTGACTCACACCTGACACAAGATTACTATCAAATTCGGGTTTTGTACAAAAACGGTTGACGTCTAGTAACTATGAACGAATGAATGAAACGGCTATTATGGCATAGTGTTCCTTGGCTGCTTTTGGCACAAACAGAACATAGCTCATGAGAAGTTCAAACGGCAGCTTGGAGTTTGCTCAGCAAATATGTGCAGAAAGGGATGCGAAACTTATCCTGTAGTAACCTCAAAGTTATGTGTCGCTCAGTCTGCAAACTACAACTCTTCATTCCATAGGCAATAATTCAAAACCAATGAGGAAATAATATAAATGTTGAGCATTTAGGGCCCATACAGTTTATTAAAGACTGGACACAAAATTCTACTAACACATACGGAGTGCAATATTCAGCGATTTGTGGTTAATCCGTGACTTAGGGAAGTCATAGAACATGTGCCTTACTTGGATCTTGTGAGTTATAGCGAACTTTCCCTGTAGATACTGGTATCAGCCAGTTCAGTATTACACTAATGCCACCATCTCTGACCCTATCCATTAAACCAAGCTGCTCAACAATGCCTAATCCATGCGTCATATAATCCTCCTTAATACTGTATAAACTCTGGGTGATGTTTGGACATTTTTTTTTTTTAATTTAGCAAGAACATCTTGGCCTATTTCAAGGAACCCATAGTGCTACCTTGTCTAGACTAGACCCTGAATGGAAAAATAACTGGAAGACTTGAGGTAAGCTCTCATGTCACTTGCGGTTTTAACTTGGAGTACACACACACACATTCATTCTTCAAATGTTATATTTTGTATACTTTTTGCTCTGTGTAGGTGTACAGAATTTCAAAAACAATACTCCTTGGGCCGAATGCACATTATGTGCGGTTTCGCATTTGGAAAAAAGGCAGCGTAATACAGTCCCGGCAAAGTCTATGAGATTCCATGTAATTTCGTTTCCACCCCACGGTATTTTTCGGGACATAAATTGGCCCGTATTTTCGAAAACCGCAGCATTTCAAATTATCTTGCGATTCCGCTTTCGAATCCCTGTAATTCTAAATAAATTTGCAGCAAAACGGCAGCACGGAAAAACAGCTATTTACGCATCAAAAAACTAACCTTCGGGTGCGTTATTTTTTCCTGCAATTTCTTGCAGCAAAACGTGGGCATGTAGCCTTAAACTCCCTGTCAAAAATAAAAGTAAGTAACTAGTTTAGTGCTTTTATGTTATATAAAGAAAATCCAAAAGCGTTTACTCTAACAAGTGCGTGCCGTCTTGACCTGGTGAAATGATGAATTCCAACATGTTTTTTCTAAACCCTTTGAACCTGCTCCACAAGATTACACATTCCAGTCTGCAAGCCGTTTACTACAGATATTCTTGAAATGTACTTTGACCAGCTTTTAAGTGTGCACAACAGTCAGGAAGAGGGTTGTATAGATATTTTTGCATTTTCTGAATGTTGATTAGAAAGTATCATAGTACATGGGCACAAGGCGCAGCAGAAAAAACACAGGTAAGAGGGGGAAAAAAAAAAAAAAAAAAGCCTGTGAACAATATTTAACATGCCCATCAAAAATTCCCAGGGGTTCCTTGTTGCAGAATGAAAGCGATAGTACCCAGTGCTGAGCTCAGACTAAGCCCCTACAAAACAAGCCTTGCACTGTCCTCTAATCTCACTTGCGTTGTCATTGTTGACTCTGGAAAGAAGAAATCTCTTCCTCTATGTTGTGGTAGGCCGGGGAGGCAGATGGCAGCAATCATTAGCCTATTGTCAGCAGCAGAGCCGGGGTAGATTACTAGTGTGTCTTGCTTGTCATGGCAGGTGCATGGCCCGGAGGCTGCCATCTGCCGAGGAAGGAAGCGTTCTCCTGCAAGATGTGAATGGGACTTGGACAAATGTAAACAACAACATTGAATCTCTACTGATTGGTAGAACTAAAACAGCTCTCTATGCAAATGTCATCATGGGAGATCCTCCGAATGTCTGTAAGCAACCTCAGCAAATAACGTAACTGGATCGTGAGGAAATCACTGGAGCTTTCACCATATAGATCTGTGCAGCCAGGCAGGAAGGAGAAGGCAAGTGCAGATTCAAAGAAAATCAACACAAAATGATTTATAATTCAATAAGTCATTAGAAATGTAGTCGATGTCAATGCAGTTCTGGAGAGACTGATAAAGACTGCTTTATGGTGGAACTCTGTACAGATTAATGCAGATGTCTTCAAAAGGTGAACATTGTTATTGTCAATATATTGCCCTTTGCTCCATCAATGCAAACACAACATATCGGCCTAAAAAATGACTGATAGTCAATGATCCTGTTATATAAGATTAACATATCCTTTAAAGTATTATATCGTCTGGATTAAAAAAAAAGATAGACACATACATACATACATACATACATATATTATATATATATATATATATACACACATATACACACACACACACACACACACAAAGTGTGGGCGTGATTGTATTGTAAAACTATATAAAAAACACTCACTTCACTTTCTACTTGATGGAACCAAAAAGCATGATCCCCAAACCGCGGTCCTCACATCTGCTCATACAGAATTACATGCACAGAAAACAAGTACCTTTGCACTCCCAATAAAACAGATTATTCAGACATGCAGTGACCTGGACTACAATTTCGGCACACTGCACATGCTGAGCTTCAGCAGTCTAATCCCGCACTCCCAGGCAAAGCCTGGGGTCTTTTAAGGGCAGCATCCTTTTTTGCCTTTATTACAGCTACTTAGTAGTCAGATATGAAGGACCTGGGTACTACACTGGGATCAATTCAAGACCCAGCCAGTAATAACTAACAGTGCTTGCCATATTGTTTTTCCCCTTTCTTCTCTTATACGGTTTTAGCAGTAACCTTCCAGATATCATTCATCTTTCTTTACTCATGCCATGCCCCATTCATCTGCATTTAAAGGGTTCTCCTGCAATAGACATTTATCTCCTATCCAGAGGATAGGTGGAGATAAATGTCTGAACGCTGGGGCCCTCACCGATCACTAGAATGGAGTTCCGAGCTCTCCCCACAGGGAGGAGGAGCTTGAATAGAGCGGCAATTCAGCATGTGCGCTGCCATTCCACGCAATGTCTATGGGCCTGATGGAAACAGCAGAGCGCCGTACTCGGCGGTCTCCATTAGTCCCATACAGACTAAGAGGAACGGGGATCTTGGTACCCCCGTTCTAGTGATTGGTGGAGGTCCCAGTGACCAGATATCACCTATCCTGTGGAACAGCCCTCTAAGGCTCCTCTGGCCACGTACATTTACTACATCAGAGATGTGTTACGCATGGCACTGCGTATACAGGTTACACCATGGAGTCTTGTATGGCTAATTAGCCTTAGCAAACACTAAGCTGTAGTTTACATCTGCCGGAGACGCTGCTGCCAAGAAGCAGCTAACTTGTGTTTCAGTGAGTGTCATGTATTTATCATAGCACTATGAAGATGTACAGATAGTGACAAACAGAAGCTACTCATATCAAGGAACTTTCTATCGAGAGGTGTGAGCAACTCATTGTTCAAAACAACCAGTTTATTCTACTAGACTAATGGATGTGGTAGTGAGGTGTTATATTGCTGGCATCTTACTGCTCTTTGAAGTCTATTACTATATATCACTTCTCTTTGAAATAGTCTTCACGTTCGTACCCGCCTGCATTCCTTACAAGCTAATATGGAGCATCTGTTTGTCAAATGCTAGAAGAAAATTATGAATCATAAATTCCAATTTCAAGTTCTCATGGCTGGGAAAACAGCTCTGCAGCATTCAGGTCTATAAGCAGCTCTGCTATTTTCACAAAACTTGAACGATCATTTAAAAACATTAAAAAAAACAAAACCTAACAATGCTTTAGTAGGAACACAAGCGCGTCACTAAGCAGATAAATACATTTAAAAACCACTTTATACAAAGTGACAAAAACAACCTTATACTAAAACATCCAGTTCTCTGAAAACAGAAACTTTAGTGCTTAAAGGGTTTGTCCACTACCAGACAACTGATGACCTATCCACCAGATAGGTCATCAGTATATCATCGGTGTGGGTCCGACACCCTGACCCCACACCAATCAGCCACTCTTTTGGCCTGCGGCCACTCGATGTTGTTGCCCATTATGCAACGTATGGAGCCAGAAGCAGTTGGCTCCGTACATAGCATAGCGGCTGTGCTGCAGAACTGCAGGTCCGCTCCTATTCACTTGAATATTCCGTGGCCAGAGCCAACTGCTTCCGGCATGTACGTCAGATGCCTGGAGGCAGCCGGAGATGCTGATCGATGCGGGGTACAGGGGTCGGACACCCACAGATCATGTGCTGATGGACAACCCCTTTAACTTATAGGCTACTCAAAATGATAGCCACATGAAGTAGAATTTCTCAGGGGACATTTGTCCTTGAGTTCTTCTGATCACACACGGGTTGTGGCTCATCATAAAATATCTGCAATGTTCTCTCCTCTGTATATAGAGAAAGTCAATGTAAGCTTGTCCTATCTTCAAAGTAATAAAAGGCAATCCTCAAGCTAAGCACTTCCTTTGCCTTAAGCAACCATTGTTCTAGGTTTATTTTAAAACAAACACTCCATTCACAATATCCGCACACTATTTATTCTAAACTCTTCTGTGTAACCGTATTTATGCAGAAACACAACTCTAACACACCAGACATGAGAATAGCTTTTATCGTAGAAAAAACACAGAACAACTCCACTTGACCTTCATCAGTCCAGTTTCAAGGTCAGAGTCTAAAACCCCAAATATTTACACCAACCCCTACAAAAACATAACATGCCAGAGTCCACAGCATCGAGCCCGTATGTAAAGCGCAGCAGACGGTGTTTGTCAATACCGCTAGCTGAATAAGCTAAGGAGTAAATCAGGCTTATGTAATATTATGGGGCCTTCTATTCTTGCATGTAGGAATATTTGAAAAGTAAAAATAAATAAAATCACATAAGTAATGCCCAAAACATGTTTTTTATGTAAATGAATAGTTTTTGGTCTTTAAAAAAATAATAAAAAAAATATATATACAAAAACAGCATTTGCTTATTGTGGTCACTGACTGATGCCACAATTATGCAGAAGTTCCTACAAATGTGCAACCAATTTTCCAAGCCCATTGCTGAACCAGACCGTGATGGCAATGGCCCAGACAAGCTCTAGGAATTACCATATTAAGCCAATCTATTATTTATAATCTGAAACAACGTCGCCAGAATGAAACAAAAATGTTCAGTGTATCACTGGAAACCTCGATTCTAAAATCCGGGCATAATGCGGTGTAGCTAGTGGAACGGGGATCAAAGGGAATATTTTTGGCTGAACACACACAAAAAAAAACAAAAAATGGTTGTCATTTCTGTTAACTAAAAAAGCACTCTGGGTTTGTTTTTTGTCCCCGTCCCGTTTTCAATACCATTGATTCCAATGGTATTTTTATGGTTTGAGTTTTGAGTCCGTTCCTCTAGGTTTCCATTTTTTTCACAGAAATAATAGAACAGCACACTACGCTATTGTTTCAGTTAAAAAAAAACAAACTAAAACCTAGCAGAACAGACGCGAACTGAAAACCAAAAAATACCATTGCAATCAATGGTATTGCAAACGGAAACAATACCTTCCGTTTGTCTTTGCGTTCATCTATTTCTCCGACGGAACAGATTAACGGAAAGCCCAAACGGAAGGCAAACGTTTATGTGAACAGACCCTTACGTGGAAACTTAACAAATAACAAGTATACAGACCTATAGCTGTATCAGAAGACTGCAAAAGTAAAACGTTCGCAAACAAAAACACAAATAACTTATTCCACCAAGACTAAAAAGAAGAACATTTCTTCAAATCTTATTATCTGCTGCAATTGCAGGTGTAATATACTAAAATATGTATATAGCTAATAACATTCGCTATGGGAAACTTGGGGATTTATCGATGTACTCTTTGCCTACTAGCCTGGTATTTTCTGCTTTCATAGTCACAGTTTTAGAAATTTCAGTGAACCCAGCCTTATGGCATGATTGTGGCATATTCCATAGGGAATTGTGGAAGAATTCTCCCCTAAAAGCATTGATTTTAGGAAAGAATATTTCCGAAAAACATTGCAATGCAGAGCACCACACAATGGCACACGGAGTGTCTACAGCTGCGTAGAAAGGAGTCTTAGGGCCTCGGGTGTGCCACCACACCGACTCTGTGCACAGCTCTGCCATGTACATGATGCCCTATAGATTATGCCAGTTTGCAGCATTTAGTATGACTGTTGCAACTCGTCCACCTTGAAATTGAGAACATCTGCTGGTGTCTGGGTTACCAAACTACAGATCATTTATAGGCAACGTCGACCAGTCTGCAACGTAAAATGTGTCAGGCTTATATTGCACGGTCCATCAATTTATTACAGTATATTACAATCAATTTATCGCCATTATGGATGTTGTCAAGCGTACATATTGTGTTCAAGTATCATTATCTTGCATGTTCATTCGTAATAGTGTTATGTTTACTATAACAATACGCCTGCACGAAAATCTATGACATTACACATGTACTTTACTACAATCAGTAAATACAGATTTAGGATCTGCTGTGCAGCCTGAGACAGTGCCTGTAGTATCTGGTTTTCCTAAGCTTCCAGATGCTGCCTCTAGTACCGGGGTAGCGTAAAGAGGACTTGGCCAGGTCTAAAGAATGCACTGCTTAGATTTCAGCTCACGAGAAGGGTTCTATATAAGGATATGTTGTTGTCTTTGCCTGTTTAATGTTCTGTCAAGATACCAATCTCAGTCAGAGTGTCTATAGAGGCAGATCATGGGGGATTATGGGGCCAAGAACAAAATATTAAAGATCTCAGCGAAATCTTACAATAGGTTTACATGCGATGAGCTCGTGTAATCTGACAATTCTTGGACAATTTTAATGAAGGTTTCAGGTTGTTAGGCTGTCACATTATGTATTGTTTGAGTGTCTCAATAATACATCAATCTGTAACTTTTCTGTTACTACATGTTGTTGAGGCCTGGAGTCTCCTTTCGCTCAGGTTATTTTTTTTCACACACGTATATTGAAAGAGCCATTTGCTAGTAGATGAACGCAAGACAATATCTAGGGCTCTGTTCCCATTAGCACCAAGGATTCCACTTTCCAACAATTCCAGGTGGATCCCATTAATTTATGAAGCATCCATCAGGTTTCCATCTTTTTTTTATTTTTTTTCGTTAAACACATAGAATAGTGCTCGAGACTGCACTTTTTTTTGTAATCAAAATGGAAATCCTGCGGAGCAGAGGTAGTGGCAGTGTAGAAACCGAGCCCTAGGGATCTGCATGAATAGCAATGCCCTTATATAATGATATAACATTGACACTAAAGTGGGTTTTACACAGGCCGATTATCGGGCAGACGAACATTAATAGAACGCTCGTTGCTGATAATTGCCCTGTGTAAACAGGGGAACGATCAGCAGATGAAGGTGCGAACACTGGATCATCTGCTGGTCGTGTCGTTTTAAAAAAGTAAAATATTATCGTTGTCAGCAGCACATCTCCCTGTGCAAACACAGAGACGCGCTGCCGACATGATAATAATGTATGGGGACCAGTGATCGGAGTAACGACCGCTCGTCCCCATCTATAGCTCCGTGTGACGAGAGCAAACGAGCGCCGATCAACGATGTCTAGTTGATCGGCGCTCGCTGCACCGGCAATGCAAATTCTGTGTGAAGTTACTGCCATTAGGTGTCTCCATTTCTGTAAGCTGCTGTCCATCCCGCTGTTGTCAATCAAACTGTCCCTAGTTACAGCCATACTGCAAGAGGTGGAGGCGAGTCTCTACACTGCCTATTCAAGTCTACGGAAAGGGGAAGGGAGAGCAGAGAGAACAAGAGACACAGACATGCTGCCAATACAAGTCTATGGAGAGGGGAGGGAAAAACAGGAGCAAAGTGAGAAAGATACACATAGACATGCTGCAGCTTCCTGGTAAGTGTTAGGCCTTATTCACACGACAGGGTCCAAGTGTCTGCCGATAAAATCGGCAGTTTTTCCCGGCCGGTTTGCATCGGTTCCGGGCCGTGTTGCCATTTTTAACGGCCGATGTTGACCCGTCTTGCATCAGTTTTTTTCCTTGTCCGTTTTAAAAATCGGATTAATTTCATTTGTACATTTTTGCCACACACTTCCCTCTGTAGGCAGTGCCACACAGCCCCCATATATGGACACAGTGAGGTCAGGGACTTCTGCTAGAGCGGAATCCCCAATCCCCGGCCAAAGCATTTCTGAAGCTGTGGCCGGGGATTAGGGATTCCGCTCCTACAGGGAGCAAAAAAAATAAAAAATACCCTCCTCCTCCTCCTCCTCACATGCACTTCGCACTGTGAGTAGGAGGAGGCGAGAGCGAGCGACAGAAGACACGGCCGTCACTCAGGACACATTCAAGTGATGGCCGTGTATTACCCGGCCCCATAGACTTCTATGGAAGCCAGGCGGACAGGGAGAACGGACGAAGATAGGGCATGTCCCTTTTTTGACGGCTGGGTTTCCCGGGCTGTCAAAAAGTCGGTCGTGTGAATAGCCCCATTTAGGGGTCTATTGTTCCTACTGCAGCCGTGTGACGGACGTTTTTTGTGTGACGGCCGAGAAACCCTGTCGTGTGCATAAGGGCTTACGGTCTCACCCCAGTGCCGGATTCTCAGCTACCCTACTATTTACTGCTGTATTATCTCCTCCATGCGGCTACAGTATATACACACACACACACACACACACACACACACACACGATAGAGATAGGAGGGCAAGATTATTTTCTGTGGGCTGTGTATAGAAGACATGGTAGCATTTAGGCCACCCACTAGTTCAGAGAAAACTGAGAATTATAGATAGAGCCTGCAGAGGGCAAAACTGCTAAAAAAAATGCAGAATACAAATCCTACAATGGCCAGAAATAGTGTTATTCCTCATGTACACACATCTGACAGCTTATTCTGATACGTCACCTGAAAGGTTAGGTACGCTTTAAGGGAATTACTAGCAGGGCCTTACAGAGCTGCACTAAATGCTCCAAGCTGGTGAAATTGACAGACAAACAAAACCTGTAGTTTGCCAATAGGATAACTACTAGAAATGTGAAATTCCTCATATAGCGAAGGCAAATTAAAAAAAAAAAACCTTCACCATCTTTGCTACGTTTATTGATATAAGAGCAAGCACAAAAAGATTCTCACTTGAACCTTAGTGATCTACATCCTGCTGCATTAAATGGATATCAAAGAATTGAATAACTGAACGTGATCAGATACATTCTGTGTCCTTACCATGAGCCTACACTTCTAAATCAATCAGTTTACGCTAATAACAGAGATATTAATGTCTGGTAAGGGCTTTATGTCACAAGCTAGTGTATCTAAACTCAAGCATACAAAGCTGAAATGCTCATGACTGAACTGAACAATTGTCTTTTTATCAAATGTAGCCATTTCCAGATGGTAGAAAATGTCCCCTTCATTGTCACTAGTGCGTATGGCAGCAATTCAACCGTATTATCACAGAGGAACCTTCTAACTAAAATGTTCACCTCAGGGGACCCCTATAACTAGCCAACCCCTGCTGTAAAGGGGACACTTCTTTCTGTTGCGGTCTTCTACGGAAGCCTGGTTGGAAAACATTGATGTATGAAATGGTAAACATTGAGATACATTTAGACACTAAAAACACAAAATTAACATATCCACAAGGGTAAGCAACATTGGCATTTGATCCATTAGAAAGCTGCATGTTCGGAATACAAGAAATGGTGTGGCACTGCGAACCCCTTTTTCTCTAAAGCAGAAAGCAAGCACATGCCAAAGCTCTTGGCACTAGTGGGTTCAATCCAACCACAGCTTTGAGCTCTAGTGAAGTCTGGTGCCTGGATTCAGAGAAGGGGGGGTGGGGGGAGGAGAAGATAAACAAGTAGGGGGAGGGTAGAATTACTGTACCAAGAGGTAAAGCAGAGGCGATCAAGAAATCTCGGCAATTACAAAATATAGAATTCCGATAAGGGGCTGAGATGTAAACTCCTGTAATTATTAATGAAGCCGCTGCTCTGCAATTATCATATTTTCTACATATTTGCCAGGTTTCAGCCTCCCTGAGAGGTTGGTATATATCTGGCATTTCCTAATATTTCCATTTTTTTCTCTATGCAAGCTGAGCGTGCAAGCGTCAGACTGCAATCCTTTTATTTACTACACAACCAGACCACTTGCAGGTCCCATTGGAGAAAAAAAAAAAAAAGAGAAGAAGGACTAGTACACAATTCACAAGAGTCTTTTACAAAGCAAAACAAGAATGAACCCTCCCCGTTCAATGCTAATCTCTGACAAGCTGCTCTTTAATGGTTGAGCAGGGAAAGCAGAACTAGAAGCAACGCTTTGACAAGCAAATGAAAAAACGCCAATATCTGAGCAGCAGAAAGAAGACATTCATAAATGTCAACAATAAGCAATATCCGAATTACAACGTAACAGTAGAAGAGTAGACGCCAGACTAAGGAGCCATTGACACTTTCCCCTCCATAACTGCAGACTATGTGCAGAGTGGAAACATTTCACTTATTTAACCTTTCCCTTACAAAAGAGGATTACATGGCACTTCCGGAGCTTATACTCTTGGTTTATGAAACCGGTTTCAGACGCATGAATATCATCTTGTGTAACATACATTCATTGAGAGAAAAGCGCTTCCCAAGTAACAAGTCCTATATCCATGGAATGCGATTTCCTATCATTTTGTTACAATCCTAACACAATATTGTGTAAAAAGTAACCATCATGTAACAAACAAACATGTTTATCTGTCACACCGACCCAATATTAAAAGAGACAATTTCTCCATGTAAATGGGCTTATTTTCAGCAAGTCGTCTTTTTTTTAAGCCACCTCAATCTAGTTACAAGTGCAAAGTCCAGAGAACAAACAGATTTAGCAAATAATACTGCAATGCACAGCAAAAGTAGTATTTACCCTGAATGAGAACTACGCAATGACATGCACGGTGGGTGTCTAGAGACATACTACTCATCAATCAAGTATTCCACCGATCCACAAAACAACCCAAGCTTTCTGGAATTGGGAGGCTAGGTTTTGGAGTAAAAGCTACCCAATCAAATGCATAGGAAGAATAGTGCTGACAGAGATGGCTGACCTCTTTATCCCCATGTCATTGACAGGCAGAATAGAAAGAATGGTCTATGTACCATCTGGTTAAAGGTTAAAAGACATCAAGCCTTTGATTTCTCCGTATACAGAGAGAGAGAAATGTTTTTTAGGGTTTTGAATAACAAAATTTTCAAAACTAAAAGAATTAAAGTAGAAAATCCTTCAGCTCGTATTTAGGAATTTGCATAAATAATACCCTTATAACTCAGAAGACTTTAACCTTACAGGATGTCTCGTCCTGTAAGGTCTTGGCAGGACTTCTCTACACACCATAGCCAATGCAAAGTAAGGAAGTCTCCAATACTGTGGGCAACCATTATTAAAACTCTGATCACATCTGATCCAATGTATACCTCTGAACGAAGGATTTTATATATGCCATTGTATATGTATAGGCTCCAATATTTGGGGGGGGGGGAATGTATTCCGAACAGTATACATTTTTGGTGGGATGTCTCTACATAGAAAAACTTGATTGACTGCGCTTTTCTATACAGTTTTTTTTTTATAAACCTAAAAAAAAAAAAAAAAGGTATACCGACTAGTCTGGCGGAGACCAAAAGGACACTCTTGACCTCCGTCGTGGTGAATGGAGCCTTATGTATGTTTAGCATATACGCCGGAATCATTTTCCAGTGTATACACCAAACGTAGTGCTCAATTGGACGTGAACTCAGACTTATAGTTACAACACCACATGGAAGTTGACAAGCTACTCTGAACACTGCTGTTTAATTCTTATCCCATGTGAGATGGTATCACTTCTAGCTGTATTGTTCTATGATATGGAGTAATCGATGCACTCAATAACAAGCTACTCACATCCGTCACTCCGAGAAGAATCATGAGCATTTCATTACTAAATAAAAGAAAAAAGTCATTTTCACACTTGTGTTATATATGTATTGCTATACATGCTTATTGTATATAGGCTGTTAATGGATTACACATCTTCTGGCTACATTAAGACAGATTAGGAATATTAATTCAGAAAAGTTAATGCCTCACCTCTGCCAGTGGTGGCACCCTTCATCCTATGTCCCAGGAAGTCTATGCTTGGATAGGATCCAATGTCCATACTGGCAAGTCCAAGAGTGGGTAAGTGCCCCCTGGAAGAGGCTTGTGTTAGCAGCACTAGGTTTCGCTCTTCAGGCGACAACTCAATGGCAATGTAGTTCAGTCCATTTTGGAATCCAGCTGAGGTTTCCCTGCACATAGGACTGCCACATTCACCAGCCTCTAATGTCTCTCCAGGTCTTAGGGACACATTCTCCACTGAGGCTGAGCTATGCCTCTTGGGACTATGTGCAAAGGAAGGAGATACAGGAGTCACTTGGGTAGTAGATGAGAAAGTCTCAGAACTGTGGCGACGCCGCCCACCTTGTGGGTCTGCCCGAATGACCTTCGCACCCCTATTAGGATCTGGGGGAGGACTATGTAGATTAAAGCCCCCATTCATCTGGTCCATTAGCAAAGTAAGGCGCTGCACACTAGAAACAGTACTGTCTATAGGTAATGTTTTATTATCCGTTAAAGATGCAGGAGGAGATGTTTGTGGTGGAGCCTTCCTTGGACTCATTTCTGTGTAGTCTGAATTTGGACATAAATTTGAGGAGACTTTTAACTTTGGAGATGGAGGGCAAAAATCTAAATTCATGTAGTCTGAAATTGGAGATTCTTGAGGTCCAGATCCAGACGATGAAGATGATGGACTTTCAGCAGCAGGTAGAGATGTAGAACCTGAAAGAACAGGTGGAGGAGGCAAAGTCAGAGTATCTTGGGACCTTGTTTCTCCAAAGTATATATGAATATATTCCCCTCCAGGTGGACTAGGTGGTTCTGGAGGATGCTCACTCATACTGGGCAGCGTGCGCAGCGCAAGCCGGGATGGTCGAGCTACTCGACCATGTGGAGAACAAGCAGTGGACCTCATCATTACATATGGTTCCGCATCTGCAGGGCTAATAGTCTGAGGTGGTATTGTGTGATTTTGACAGCAACAATTATTTTTAGGCTGCATGAAGAAATAATCAGGAGGAGTAAATGATGGCGACTCTGCAGGTGAAAGTCGATGGTGCACAGATACTGGTCGTGCTTTTTTACCACACCACATAGGCATATAACCGTCTGGTGAATCCTCCTGGGAACCTGCAGAGAACTCAGTGCAAGAACGTGGGTGTAGGATTTGCTGAGGTGCAGACACACTAGCTGGGCTCATCGCAACATAATCTGTGGAAGAAGAAACAGTAGCAGCACCGTGGCTCATTGGCATATACCCATCATCCTCATGACGCCCAATCTCCACATCTGCATAGTCTTCTCGATAGGGGTGGTGTGTCTTGGGAGATGAGGACAGAAGACCAGGACTTCCCTTAAATGTGGCACGAATCAGAGTAGACTCATCAAGGGAAGCAGAGGAAAGTTGAGGAGTTGTTGCTTTCTGTCTTCCTGAGGTTGTTAAGGAGTATGTTCTCTTTCGGGGACACTTTTCCAGTGCTGAACATTCTAGTCGCCGAGCAGGACATACACAGCCACCTGGAAATGGCTTATCCATAGACATGTATCCATTCATGTCCCCCGTTTGGGGTGGAGTACCTGAAATAGAATCTGGAGTTCCACTTCTACAGCTCAAATACGCACGTGCCAATTCTCCTGGACTAGAGCTATATTCATCCAAAGACATGAAACCTGTGTCACTAGGTGACCCAGATGCTGAAGCATTGCAGCTAGAAGGTCGTGGGAGAATAAGGGGATCAGAGGCAGACCCATGACCACTGCTTCCAGAGGATAAGCTGATTGGGCTTGCAGCAGTTGGTGGAGACCGGGGAACTGGCATGGACATGGACCTGCTGTGCTGTAAGGGTCCTGGTGCTGGAAACAATTTTCCACTACGACCACCCAAACTTAATGTATGGGAACGGCTTAGTGGTGCTCGGAGAATACTAGGACTTAACGGACTATTTACGACTGTCCTGTTGCTCAAGTTATCTCCTTCACTAGCAGTTCGGAGTCGGGAAGATTGGTTTATTGGAACACTAGAAGAAGAGGGAGGAAGATCTGTACGGGTCCTTCGGGCCAGTCCTGTCTGGCTTGGAGGCAACGGAGTATGATGCCGTCTGCCTGGGACTGTAATAGGGTTAGAGCTAGAAGACTGGCTTTTACTGCGAGGCCTAAATTCAGCCAACTCCTTCATGGCCTTCATAGCCTCCAAAATAGTCTCATGAATGCTCTGGGCAACCACGCTGTCGTCAACCTGCATCCAGATCTCCCCTGGTCCAGTGGAAGCAGAACGACCAACCTCTACAAAAAAGTAGTTGTCTGAGTGACCACAACGTCGGATATTCATCAACTGAAGGGTCACGGAGGGAGTTTCACTATTCAAACGCACAAAACAGATGCTTCTTGCAGACAAGCAAAGTCGATGCACACCAATCAGACTTTTAATCTGGCCCAGACCCCTGGGCTTCAAGTTTACTTGCCAGACCTCTCTGTAGGCTGCATTGGCTGGTGTTATTAGTCCATAGTTTGGGTCCTCACTCAGTGTCAGGTGGCTGCTGCAGCTTGTACCACAGCTGGCAGTTCCTGAACAGCAGCATCCACCGGTACCTACACAGCCATTTCGGTCTCCCTCTCCTCTGCCAGTGCCAAGCAGCTCTGTGAGAGCCCGATACCAGCTTTCCTGTTCCTGCTCGTTCTCTGCTGCCACAGCAAAATACTCATCCCGAGTGTAAAGGGCAATCAGGTACTTGTTTTTAGCATCTGCCCTCTTGTTAATATTAAGACAGCTGTCCAGAGAAATTACCCTTTTGGCTGCTGCAGACTTGCTCTTCCACTTCTTCTCACTCTCATAGTACTCAAGCCTGGCAGCAGGGCACCCCTCTCCGGGCTCTTTCAGCACAAAAAAACGCTTGTGGCCATGCTTCTGCTTGCGTAAATAGCCACACTTTTTTACACTGGTGCTGTTGTTGTTGTTGTTGTGGTTGAGATTAGAGCCAGCAGCAAGGAGGACTGGTTGTCCTGGAGTGGGAGGGCTGGCCATCCTCTTCTTACTTCCGAACCGCTGCTGCTTAAGTTCAGTCGCAAGGATGATGACAGATAATGCGTTAGTAGTTTTCCACCTGCGTTACCTTGACCTTCAACATGAAAAAAAAGAGAAGACTTGAGTAAGGTGTAGTAAATTCAGGGAGCGATTTACAATGAATGTAGTAATAATCCAGTAACATACACACACGTGCATACACATTCGCAAATATGACACACACACACACACTAGGAGGTGTATTAGCAATCTATATACACACACCTACGTAATCCACTCTCTACACATGCCTAATATAAGCCTCCTGTATAAGTGGACAGTGCACCACTATACACACAGCTGAATACGCACTAATATATATATATATATATATATATATACATACACACACACGATCCAAGCTTCCTGGACAGGACAGTGCATCACTATATATAAATATATACACATATGCCTGATCTAAGCCTCCTGCACAGGACAGTGCATCACTATACACATAGCTAACATGCACTATATATAAATATATATACACACACACACACACCTGATCTAAGCCTCCTGCACAGGACAGTGCATCACTATACACATAGCAGATATGCACTATATTATATATACATATATATATACACACACACACACCTGATCTAAGCTTCCTGGACAGGACAGTGCATCACTATACACACAGCGGAATACGCACTATATATATATATATATATATATATATATACACACACATACACACACCTGATCTAAGCCTCCTGGACAGTGCATCACTATACACATAGCTGAATACGCACTATATATAAATATACACACACACACACACCTGATCGAAGCCTCCTGGACAGTGCATCACTATACACATAGCTGAATACGCACTATATATAAATATACACACACACACACACCTGATCGAAGCCTCCTGGACAGGACATCACTATACACATAGCTAACATGCACTATATATATAAATATATATACACACACGCCTGATCTAAGCCTCCTGCACAGGACAGTGCATCATTATACACATAGCTGAATACGCACTATATATATATATTATATATATATATATATATATATACACACACCTGATCTAAGCCTCCTGCACAGGACAGTGCATCATTACAGTAATACCAATGCAGCAGAAAATAAGGAGATCTCTGAATGAAGACATAGTAACGCTATACAGAGTACTGAGCTGTTTACACAAGACAAGTGACAGACCTTACAGCGCTCCTGAAGGAGAGTCCTCAGCTCCGTAAAAACATGTTGTGAGTCCCGACGTTGCCTCAGACGCTGTTTACTCCTGAAGTGCAGCAGTAGAATGGGAATAAACAGGCAGCAGTTCTGTCAGGTGCAGCCATGCTCCTCAGCTCCGGCTGCCAGCCATACGCTTACTCTCCTGGTATCGGTCACCGTGTAAATAGCGCATCTCATCCAGTGACTGAAGTAGAGAAGCAAAACAACATGTGACGTACCAAGTTACCGACAGTGAACACTCACAAACGGGCAAGGGGAGGGGAAGGCGGGCTTAGTGGGCTGAAGGACCTTTCATGATGTCACGACCATGTGTAGGAGGAGTCAGGCTGCGCTGCTGGAGGAGTTCCTTGTGGTTACCTCTGAAACGTCCTCATGAGCAGGTAATGGTGGTTTGTACTTTATCAACATCAGAAAACACACGGTACATACCTGTTACACACACAGCTCCGCACCGTACCTATATGTTACACACACACAGCTCCGCACCGTACCTACATGTTACACACACACAGCTACGCACCGTACATACATGTTACACACACAGCTCCGCACCGTACCTACATGTTACACACACACAGCTACGCACCGTACATACATGTTACACACACAGCTCCGCACCGTACCTACATGTTACACACAGCTCCGCACCGTACCTACATGTTACACACACACAGCTCCGCACCATACATACATGTTACACACACAGCTCCGCGCCGTACCTACATGTTACACACACACAGCTCCGCACCGTACCTACATGTTACACACAGCTCCGCACCGTACCTACATGTTACACACAGCTCCGCACCGTACCTACATGTTACACACACAGCTCCGCGCTGTACCTACATGTTACACACACAGCTCCGCACCGTACCTACATGTTACACACACAGCTCCGCACCGTACCTACATGTTACACACACAGCTCCGCGCCGTACCTACATGTTACACACACAGCTCAGCGCCGTACCTACATGTTACACACACAGCTCCGCGCCGTACCTACATGTTACACACACAGCTCCGCACCGTACATATGTTACACACACAGCTCTGCACCGTACATACATGTTACACAGTCCTGCACCGTACATACATGTTACACCGCTCTGCACCGTACATACATGTTACACCGCTCTGCACCGTACATACATGTTACACAGCTCTGCACCGTACCTATATGTTACACACACAGCTCTGCACCGTACCTACATGTTACACACAGCTCCGCACCGTACCTACATGTTACACACACACAGCTCCGCACCATACATACATGTTACACACACAGCTCCGCGCCGTACCTACATGTTACACACACACAGCTCCGCACCGTACCTACATGTTACACACAGCTCCGCACCGTACCTACATGTTACACACAGCTCCGCACCGTACCTACATGTTACACACACAGCTCCGCGCTGTACCTACATGTTACACACACAGCTCCGCACCGTACCTACATGTTACACACACAGCTCCGCACCGTACCTACATGTTACACACACAGCTCCGCGCCGTACCTACATGTTACACACACAGCTCAGCGCCGTACCTACATGTTACACACACAGCTCCGCGCCGTACCTACATGTTACACACACAGCTCCGCACCGTACATATGTTACACACACAGCTCTGCACCGTACATACATGTTACACAGTCCTGCACCGTACATACATGTTACACCGCTCTGCACCGTACATACATGTTACACCGCTCTGCACCGTACATACATGTTACACAGCTCTGCACCGTACCTATATGTTACACACACAGCTCTGCACCGTACCTATATGTTACACACACAGCTCTGCACCGTACCTACATGTTACACACACAGCTCTGCACCGTACCTACATGTTACACACACAGCTCTGCACCGTACCTACATGTTACACACACAGCTCTGCACCGTATATAGATGTTACACACACAGCTCTGCACCGTACATAGATGTTACACAGTTCTGCACCGTACATAGATGTTACACAGTTCTGCACCGTACATAGATGTTACACAGCTCTGCACCGTACATAGATGTTACACAGCTCTGCACCGTACATAGATGTTACACAGCTCTGCACCGTACATACATGTTACACAGCTCTGCACCGTACATACATGTTACACAGCTCTGCACCGTACATACATGTTACACAGCTCTGCACCGTACATACATGTTACACAGCTCTGCACCGTACATACATGTTACACAGCTCTGCACCGTACCTACATGTTACACACACAGCTCTGCACCGTACCTACATGTTACACACACAGCTCTGCACCGTACCTACATGTTACACACACAGCTCTGCACCGTACCTACATGTTACACACACAGCTCTGCACCGTACCTACATGTTACACACACAGCTCTGCACCGTACCTACATGTTACACACACAGCGCTGCACCGTACCTACATGTTACACACACAGCGCTGCACCGTACCTACATGTTACACACACAGCTCTGCACCGTACCTACATGTTACACACACAGCTGTGCACCGTACGTACATGTTACACACGGCTCTGCATTGTACGTACATGATACACACTGCTCTGCACCGTACGTACATGATACACACTGCTCTGCACCGTACACACATGATACACACAGCTCTGCACCGTACATACATGTTACACACACAGCTCTGCACCGTACCTACATGTTACACACACAGCTCTGCACCGTACATCTCTGAACCGTGTGCAATCACCCCCTTCGCACGGCTCTGCGTTACACAATGCAGAGCTCTGTGTGTGTATAGCAGGTATGATGCAGAGCTCTGTGTGTGTAGCAGGTATGATGCAGAGCTGTGTGTGTGTGTGTGGCAGGTATGATGCAGAGCTGTGTGTGTGTGTGTGTGTGTGTGTGTGTGGCAGGTATGATGCAGAGCTGTGTGTGTGTGTGTGTGTGTGTGTATAGCAGGTATGATGCAGAGATGTGTGTGCAGCAGGTCTGATGCAGAGCTGTGTGTAGCAGGTATGATGCAGAGCTGTGTGTGTAGCAGGTATGATGCAGAGCTGTGTGTGTGTAGCAGGTATGATGCAGAGCTGTGTGTGTGTGTAGCAGGTATGATTCAGAGCTGTGTGTGTGTAGCAGGTATGATTCAGAGCTGTGTGTGTGTAGCAGGTATGATGCAGAGCTTTGTGTGTAGCAGGTATGATGCAGAGCTTTGTGTGTAGCAGGTATGATGCAGAGCTGTGTGTGTGTAGCAGGTATGATGCAGAGCTGTGTGTGTGTAGCAGGTATGATGCAGAGCTGTGTGTGTGTATAGCAGGTATGATGCAGAGCTTTGTGTATAGCAGGTATGATGCAGAGCTGTGTGTGTGTGTATAGCAGGTATGATGCAGAGCTGTGTGTGTGTATAGCAGGTATGATGCAGAGCTTTGTGTATAGCAGGTATGATGCAGAGCTTTGTGTATAGCAGGTATGATGCAGAGCTGTGTGTGTGTGTGTGTGTAGCAGGTATGATGCAGAGCTTTGTGTGTAGCAGGTATGATGCAGAGCTTTGTGTGTAGCAGGTATGATGCAGAGCTTTGTGTATAGCAGGTATGATGCAGAGCTGTGTGTGTGTGTGTAGCAGGTATGATGCAGAGCTTTGTGTGTAGCAGGTATGATGCAGAGCTTTGTGTGTAGCAGGTATGATGCAGAGCTTTGTGTGTAGCAGGTATGATGCAGAGCTTTGTGTGTGTAGCAGGTATGCAAAGCTTTGTGTGTAGCAGGTATGATGCAGAGCTTTGTGTATAACAGGTATGATGCAGTGCTGTGTGTGTGTAGCAGGTATGATGCAGAGCTGTGTGTGTGTATAGCAGGTATGATGCAGAGCTTTGTGTATAGCAGGTATGATGCAGAGCTGTGTGTGTGTGTATAGCAGGTATGATGCAGAGCTGTGTGTGTGTATAGCAGGTATGATGCAGAGCTTTGTGTATAGCAGGTATGATGCAGAGCTTTGTGTATAGCAGGTATGATGCAGAGCTGTGTGTGTGTAGCAGGTATGATGCAGAGCTTTGTGTGTAGCAGGTATGATGCAGAGCTTTGTGTGTAGCAGGTATGATGCAGAGCTTTGTGTGTGTAGCAGGTATGATGCAAAGCTTTGTGTGTAGCAGGTATGATGCAGAGCTTTGTGTGTAGCAGGTATGATGCAGAGCTGTGTGTGTGTAGCAGGTATGATGCAGAGCTTTGTGTGTAGCAGGTATGATGCAGAGCTTTGTGTGTAGCAGGTATGATGCAGAGCTTTGTGTGTGTAGCAGGTATGATGCAGAGCTTTGTGTGTGTAGCAGGTATGATGCAGAGCTGTGTGTGTGTGTGTGTGTGTGTGTGTGTATAGCAGGTATGATGCAGAGCTGTGTGTGTGTGTATAGCAGGTATGATGCAGAGCTTTGTGTATAGCAGGTATGATGCAGAGCTGTGTGTGTTTAGCAGGTATGATGCAGAGCTTTGTGTGTAGAAGGTATGATGCAGAGCTGTGTGTGTAGCAGGTATGATGCAGAGCTGTGTGTGTAGCAGGTATGATGCAGAGATGTGTGTGTAGCAGGTATGATGCAGAGCTTTGTGTGTAGCACGTATGATGCAGAGCTGTGTGTGTGTAGCAGGTATGATGCAGAGCTGTGTGTGTGTAGCAGGTATGATGCAGAGCTGTGTGTGTGTAGCAGGTATGATGCAGAGCTGTGTGTGTGTATAGCAGGTATGATGCAGAGCTTTGTGTATAGCAGGTATGATGCAGAGCTGTGTGTGTGTGTATAGCAGGTATGATGCAGAGCTGTGTGTGTGTATAGCAGGTATGATGCAGAGCTTTGTGTGTAGCAGGTATGATGCAGAGCTTTGTGTGTAGCAGGTATGATGCAGAGCTTTGTGTGTAGCAGGTATGATGCAGAGCTTTGTGTGTAGCAGGTATGATGCAGAGCTTTGTGTGTGTAGCAGGTATGATGCAAAGCTTTGTGTGTAGCAGGTATGATGCAGAGCTTTGTGTGTAGCAGGTATGATGCAGAGCTGTGTGTGTGTAGCAGGTATGATGCAGAGCTTTGTGTGTAGCAGGTATGATGCAGAGCTTTGTGTGTAGCAGGTATGATGCAGAGCTTTGTGTGTGTAGCAGGTATGATGCAGAGCTTTGTGTGTGTAGCAGGTATGATGCAGAGCTGTGTGTGTGTGTGTGTGTATAGCAGGTATGATGCAGAGCTGTGTGTGTGTGTATAGCAGGTATGATGCAGAGCTTTGTGTATAGCAGGTATGATGCAGAGCTGTGTGTGTTTAGCAGGTATGATGCAGAGCTTTGTGTGTAGAAGGTATGATGCAGAGCTGTGTGTGTAGCAGGTATGATGCAGAGCTGTGTGTGTAGCAGGTATGATGCAGAGATGTGTGTGTAGCAGGTATGATGCAGAGCTTTGTGTGTAGCACGTATGATGCAGAGCTTTGTGTGTAGCAGGTATGATGCAGAGCTGTGTGTGTGTAGCAGGTATGATGCAGAGCTGTGTGTGTGTAGCAGGTATGATGCAGAGCTGTGTGTGTGTAGCAGGTATGATGCAGAGCTGTGTGTGTGTATAGCAGGTATGATGCAGAGCTTTGTGTATAGCAGGTATGATGCAGAGCTGTGTGTGTGTGTATAGCAGGTATGATGCAGAGCTGTGTGTGTGTATAGCAGGTATGATGCAGAGCTTTGTGTGTAGCAGGTATGATGCAGAGCTTTGTGTGTAGCAGGTATGATGCAGAGCTGTGTGTGTGTAGCAGGTATGATGCAGAGCTGTGTGTGTGTAGCAGGTATGATGCAGAGCTTTGTGTGTAGCAGGTATGATGCAGAGCTTTGTGTGTGTGTAGCAGGTATGATGCAGAGCTTTGTGTGTGTAGCAGGTATGATGCAGAGCTGTGTGTGTGTATAGCAGATATGATGCAGAGCTGTGTGTGTGTGTGTATAGCAGGTATGATGCAGAGCTTTTTGTATAGCAGGTATGATGCAGAGCTGTGTGTGTGTGTAGCAGGTATGATGCAGAGCTTTGTGTGTAGCAGGTATGATGCAGAGCTTTGTGTGTAGCAGGTATGATGCAGAGCTTTGTTTGTAGCAGGTATGATGCAGAGCTTTGTGTGTAGCAGGTATGATGCAGAGCTTTGTGTGTAGCAGGTATGATGCAGAGCTGTGTATGTAGCAGGTATGATGCAGAGCTGTGTGTGTAGCAGGTATGATGCAGAGCTTTGTGTGTGTAGCAGGTATGATGCAGAGCTGTGTGTGTGTAGCAGGTATGATGCAGAGCTTTGTGTGTAGCAGGTATGATGCAGAGCTTTGTGTGTGTGTAGCAGGTATGATGCAGAGCTTTGTGTGTGTAGCAGGTATGATGCAGAGCTGTGTGTGTGTGTATAGCAGGTATGATGCAGAGCTGTGTGTGTGTGTATAGCAGGTATGATGCAGAGCTTTGTGTATAGCAGGTATGATGCAGAGCTTTGTGTATAGCAGGTATGATGCAGAGCTGTGTGTGTGTAGCAGGTATGATGCAGAGCTTTGTGTGTAGCAGGTATGATGCAGAGCTGTGTGTGTAGCAGGTATGATGCAGAGCTTTGTGTGTAGCACGTATGATGCAGAGCTTTGTGTGTAGCAGGTATGATGCAGAGCTGTGTGTGTAGCAGGTATGATGCAGAGCTTTGTGTGTGTAGCAGGTATGATGCAGAGCTTTGTGTGTGTAGCAGGTATGATGCAGAGCTGTGTGTGTGTATAGCAGGTATGATGCAGAGCTGTGTGTGTGTGTATAGCAGGTATGATGCAGAGCTTTGTGTGTAGCAGGTATGATGCAGAGCTTTGTTTGTAGCAGGTATGATGCAGAGCTGTGTGTGTAGCAGGTATGATGCAGAGCTTTGTGTGTAGCACGTATGATGCAGAGCTTTGTGTGTAGCAGGTATGATGCAGAGCTGTGTGTGTAGCAGGTATGATGCAGAGCTGTGTGTGTGTAGCAGGTATGATGCAGAGCTGTGTGTGTGTAGCAGGTATGATGCAGAGCTGTGTGTGTGTATAGCAGGTATGATGCAGAGCTTTGTGTATAGCAGGTATGATGCAGAGCTGTGTGTGTGTGTATAGCAGGTATGATGCAGAGCTGTGTGTGTGTATAGCAGGTATGATGCAGAGCTTTGTGTGTAGCAGGTATGATGCAGAGCTTTGTGTGTAGCAGGTATGATGCAGAGCTTTGTGTGTAGCAGGTATGATGCAGAGCTTTGTGTGTGTAGCAGGTATGATGCAGAGCTTTGTGTGTAGCAGGTATGATGCAGAGCTTTGTGTGTAGCAGGTATGATGCAGAGCTGTGTGTGTGTAGCAGGTATGATGCAGAGCTTTGTGTGTAGCAGGTATGATGCAGAGCTTTGTGTGTAGCAGGTATGATGCAGAGCTTTGTGTGTGTAGCAGGTATGATGCAGAGCTTTGTGTGTGTAGCAGGTATGATGCAGAGCTGTGTGTGTGTGTGTGTGTGTGTGTGTATAGCAGGTATGATGCAGAGCTGTGTGTGTGTGTATAGCAGGTATGATGCAGAGCTTTGTGTATAGCAGGTATGATGCAGAGCTGTGTGTGTTTAGCAGGTATGATGCAGAGCTTTGTGTGTAGAAGGTATGATGCAGAGCTGTGTGTGTAGCAGGTATGCAGAGCTGTGTGTGTAGCAGGTATGATGCAGAGATGTGTGTGTAGCAGGTATGATGCAGAGCTTTGTGTGTAGCACGTATGATGCAGAGCTTTGTGTGTAGCAGGTATGATGCAGAGCTGTGTGTGTGTAGCAGGTATGATGCAGAGCTGTGTGTGTGTGTAGCAGGTATGATGCAGAGCTGTGTGTGTGTAGCAGGTATGATGCAGAGCTGTGTGTGTGTATAGCAGGTATGATGCAGAGCTTTGTGTATAGCAGGTATGATGCAGAGCTGTGTGTGTGTGTATAGCAGGTATGATGCAGAGCTGTGTGTGTGTATAGCAGGTATGATGCAGAGCTTTGTGTGTAGCAGGTATGATGCAGAGCTTTGTGTGTAGCAGGTATGATGCAGAGCTGTGTGTGTGTAGCAGGTATGATGCAGAGCTGTGTGTGTGTAGCAGGTATGATGCAGAGCTTTGTGTGTAGCAGGTATGATGCAGAGCTTTGTGTGTGTGTAGCAGGTATGATGCAGAGCTTTGTGTGTGTAGCAGGTATGATGCAGAGCTGTGTGTGTGTATAGCAGATATGATGCAGAGCTGTGTGTGTGTGTGTATAGCAGGTATGATGCAGAGCTTTTTGTATAGCAGGTATGATGCAGAGCTGTGTGTGTGTGTAGCAGGTATGATGCAGAGCTTTGTGTGTAGCAGGTATGATGCAGAGCTTTGTGTGTAGCAGGTATGATGCAGAGCTTTGTTTGTAGCAGGTATGATGCAGAGCTTTGTGTGTAGCAGGTATGATGCAGAGCTTTGTGTGTAGCAGGTATGATGCAGAGCTGTGTATGTAGCAGGTATGATGCAGAGCTGTGTGTGTAGCAGGTATGATGCAGAGCTTTGTGTGTGTAGCAGGTATGATGCAGAGCTGTGTGTGTGTAGCAGGTATGATGCAGAGCTTTGTGTGTAGCAGGTATGATGCAGAGCTTTGTGTGTGTGTAGCAGGTATGATGCAGAGCTTTGTGTGTGTAGCAGGTATGATGCAGAGCTGTGTGTGTGTGTATAGCAGGTATGATGCAGAGCTGTGTGTGTGTGTATAGCAGGTATGATGCAGAGCTTTGTGTATAGCAGGTATGATGCAGAGCTGTGTGTGTGTAGCAGGTATGATGCAGAGCTTTGTGTGTAGCAGGTATGATGCAGAGCTGTGTGTGTAGCAGGTATGATGCAGAGCTTTGTGTGTAGCACGTATGATGCAGAGCTTTGTGTGTAGCAGGTATGATGCAGAGCTTTGTGTGTAGCAGGTATGATGCAGAGCTGTGTGTGTAGCAGGTATGATGCAGAGCTTTGTGTGTGTAGCAGGTATGATGCAGAGCTGTGTGTGTGTATAGCAGGTATGATGCAGAGCTTTGTGTATAGCAGGTATGATGCAGAGCTGTGTGTGTGTGTATAGCAGGTATGATGCAGAGCTGTGTGTGTGTATAGCAGGTATGATGCAGAGCTTTGTGTGTAGCAGGTATGATGCAGAGCTTTGTGTGTAGCAGGTATGATGCAGAGCTGTGTGTGTGTAGCAGGTATGATGCAGAGCTGTGTGTGTGTAGCAGGTATGATGCAGAGCTTTGTGTGTAGCAGGTATGATGCAGAGCTTTGTGTGTGTGTAGCAGGTATGATGCAGAGCTTTGTGTGTGTAGCAGGTATGATGCAGAGCTGTGTGTGTGTATAGCAGATATGATGCAGAGCTGTGTGTGTGTGTGTGTGTATAGCAGGTATGATGCAGAGCTTTTTGTATAGCAGGTATGATGCAGAGCTGTGTGTGTGTGTAGCAGGTATGATGCAGAGCTTTGTGTGTAGCAGGTATGATGCAGAGCTTTGTGTGTAGCAGGTATGATGCAGAGCTTTGTTTGTAGCAGGTATGATGCAGAGCTTTGTGTGTAGCAGGTATGATGCAGAGCTTTGTGTGTAGCAGGTATGATGCAGAGCTGTGTATGTAGCAGGTATGATGCAGAGCTGTGTGTGTAGCAGGTATGATGCAGAGCTTTGTGTGTGTAGCAGGTATGATGCAGAGCTGTGTGTGTGTAGCAGGTATGATGCAGAGCTTTGTGTGTAGCAGGTATGATGCAGAGCTTTGTGTGTGTGTAGCAGGTATGATGCAGAGCTTTGTGTGTGTAGCAGGTATGATGCAGAGCTGTGTGTGTGTGTATAGCAGGTATGATGCAGAGCTGTGTGTGTGTGTATAGCAGGTATGATGCAGAGCTTTGTGTATAGCAGGTATGATGCAGAGCTTTGTGTATAGCAGGTATGATGCAGAGCTGTGTGTGTGTAGCAGGTATGATGCAGAGCTTTGTGTGTAGCAGGTATGATGCAGAGCTGTGTGTGTAGCAGGTATGATGCAGAGCTTTGTGTGTAGCACGTATGATGCAGAGCTTTGTGTGTAGCAGGTATGATGCAGAGCTTTGTGTGTAGCAGGTATGATGCAGAGCTGTGTGTGTAGCAGGTATGATGCAGAGCTTTGTGTGTGTAGCAGGTATGATGCAGAGCTTTGTGTGTGTAGCAGGTATGATGCAGAGCTGTGTGTGTGTATAGCAGGTATGATGCAGAGCTGTGTGTGTGTGTATAGCAGGTATGATGCAGAGCTTTGTGTGTAGCAGGTATGATGCAGAGCTTTGTTTGTAGCAGGTATGATGCAGAGCTGTGTGTGTAGCAGGTATGATGCAGAGCTTTGTGTGTAGCACGTATGATGCAGAGCTTTGTGTGTAGCAGGTATGATGCAGAGCTGTGTGTGTAGCAGGTATGATGCAGAGCTGTGTGTGTGTAGCAGGTATGATGCAGAGCTGTGTGTGTGTAGCAGGTATGATGCAGAGCTGTGTGTGTGTATAGCAGGTATGATGCAGAGCTTTGTGTATAGCAGGTATGATGCAGAGCTGTGTGTGTGTGTATAGCAGGTATGATGCAGAGCTGTGTGTGTGTATAGCAGGTATGATGCAGAGCTTTGTGTGTAGCAGGTATGATGCAGAGCTTTGTGTGTAGCAGGTATGATGCAGAGCTTTGTGTGTAGCAGGTATGATGCAGAGCTTTGTGTGTGTAGCAGGTATGATGCAGAGCTTTGTGTGTAGCAGGTATGATGCAGAGCTTTGTGTGTAGCAGGTATGATGCAGAGCTGTGTGTGTGTAGCAGGTATGATGCAGAGCTTTGTGTGTAGCAGGTATGATGCAGAGCTTTGTGTGTAGCAGGTATGATGCAGAGCTTTGTGTGTGTAGCAGGTATGATGCAGAGCTTTGTGTGTGTAGCAGGTATGATGCAGAGCTGTGTGTGTGTGTGTGTGTGTATAGCAGGTATGATGCAGAGCTGTGTGTGTGTGTATAGCAGGTATGATGCAGAGCTTTGTGTATAGCAGGTATGATGCAGAGCTGTGTGTGTTTAGCAGGTATGATGCAGAGCTTTGTGTGTAGAAGGTATGATGCAGAGCTGTGTGTGTAGCAGGTATGATGCAGAGCTGTGTGTGTAGCAGGTATGATGCAGAGATGTGTGTGTAGCAGGTATGATGCAGAGCTTTGTGTGTAGCACGTATGATGCAGAGCTTTGTGTGTAGCAGGTATGATGCAGAGCTGTGTGTGTGTAGCAGGTATGATGCAGAGCTGTGTGTGTGTGTAGCAGGTATGATGCAGAGCTGTGTGTGTGTAGCAGGTATGATGCAGAGCTGTGTGTGTGTATAGCAGGTATGATGCAGAGCTTTGTGTATAGCAGGTATGATGCAGAGCTGTGTGTGTGTGTATAGCAGGTATGATGCAGAGCTGTGTGTGTGTATAGCAGGTATGATGCAGAGCTTTGTGTGTAGCAGGTATGATGCAGAGCTTTGTGTGTAGCAGGTATGATGCAGAGCTGTGTGTGTGTAGCAGGTATGATGCAGAGCTGTGTGTGTGTAGCAGGTATGATGCAGAGCTTTGTGTGTAGCAGGTATGATGCAGAGCTTTGTGTGTGTGTAGCAGGTATGATGCAGAGCTTTGTGTGTGTAGCAGGTATGATGCAGAGCTGTGTGTGTGTATAGCAGATATGATGCAGAGCTGTGTGTGTGTGTGTATAGCAGGTATGATGCAGAGCTTTTTGTATAGCAGGTATGATGCAGAGCTGTGTGTGTGTGTAGCAGGTATGATGCAGAGCTTTGTGTGTAGCAGGTATGATGCAGAGCTTTGTGTGTAGCAGGTATGATGCAGAGCTTTGTTTGTAGCAGGTATGATGCAGAGCTTTGTGTGTAGCAGGTATGATGCAGAGCTTTGTGTGTAGCAGGTATGATGCAGAGCTGTGTATGTAGCAGGTATGATGCAGAGCTGTGTGTGTAGCAGGTATGATGCAGAGCTTTGTGTGTGTAGCAGGTATGATGCAGAGCTGTGTGTGTGTAGCAGGTATGATGCAGAGCTTTGTGTGTAGCAGGTATGATGCAGAGCTTTGTGTGTGTGTAGCAGGTATGATGCAGAGCTTTGTGTGTGTAGCAGGTATGATGCAGAGCTGTGTGTGTGTGTATAGCAGGTATGATGCAGAGCTGTGTGTGTGTGTATAGCAGGTATGATGCAGAGCTTTGTGTATAGCAGGTATGATGCAGAGCTGTGTGTGTGTAGCAGGTATGATGCAGAGCTTTGTGTGTAGCAGGTATGATGCAGAGCTGTGTGTGTAGCAGGTATGATGCAGAGCTTTGTGTGTAGCACGTATGATGCAGAGCTTTGTGTGTAGCAGGTATGATGCAGAGCTTTGTGTGTAGCAGGTATGATGCAGAGCTGTGTGTGTAGCAGGTATGATGCAGAGCTTTGTGTGTGTAGCAGGTATGATGCAGAGCTTTGTGTGTGTAGCAGGTATGATGCAGAGCTGTGTGTGTGTATAGCAGGTATGATGCAGAGCTGTGTGTGTGTGTGTATAGCAGGTATGATGCAGAGCTTTGTGTGTAGCAGGTATGATGCAGAGCTTTGTTTGTAGCAGGTATGATGCAGAGCTGTGTGTGTAGCAGGTATGATGCAGAGCTTTGTGTGTAGCACGTATGATGCAGAGCTGTGTGTGTAGCAGGTATGATGCAGAGCTGTGTGTGTGTAGCAGGTATGATGCAGAGCTGTGTGTGTATAGCAGGTATGATGCAGAGCTGTGTGTGTGTGTGTGTATAGCAGGTATGATGCAGAGCTGTGTGTGTGTATAGCAGGTATGATGCAGAGCTTTGTGTATAGCAGGTATGATGCAGAGCTGTGTGTGTGTAGCAGGTATGATGCAGAGCTTTGTGTGTAGCAGGTATGATGCAGAGCTTTGTGTGTAGCAGGTATGATGCAGAGCTTTGTGTGTAGCAGGTATGATGCAGAGCTTTGTGTGTGTAGCAGGTATGATGCAGAGCTTTATGTGTAGCAGGTATGATGCAGAGCTTTGTGTGTAGCAGGTATGATGCAGAGCTGTGTGTGTGCAGCAGGTATGATGCAGAGCTTTGTGTGTAGCAGGTATGATGCAGAGGTTTGTGTGTGTAGCAGGTATGATGCAGAGCTGTGTGTGTGTGTGTGTGTGTGTGTGTATAGCAGGTATGATGCAGAGCTGTGTGTGTGTGTGTGTGTGTGTGTGTGTGTGTGTATAGCAGGTATGATGCAGAGCTTTGTGTATAGCAGGTATGATGCAGAGCTGTGTGTGTGTAGCAGGTATGATGCAGAGCTTTGTGTGTAGCAGGTATGATGCAGAGCTTTGTGTGTAGCAGGTATGATGCAGAGCTGCGTGTGTAGCAGGTATGATGCAGAGCTGCGTGTGTGTAGCAGGTATGATGCAGAGCTTTGTGTGTAGCAGGTATGATGCAGAGCTTTGTGTGTAGCAGGTATGATGCAGAGCTTTGTGTGTAGCAGGTATGATGCAGAGCTTTGTGTGTAGCAGGTATGATGCAGAGCTTTGTGTGTAGCAGGTATGATGCAGAGCTTTGTGTGTAGTAGGTATGATGCAGAGCTGTGTGTGTAGCAGGTATGATGCAGAGCTGTGTGTGTAGCAGGTATGATGCAGAGCTGTGTGTGTAGCAGGTATGATGCAGAGCTTTGTGTGTAGCAGGTATGATGCAGAGCTGTGTGTGTAGCAGGTATGATGCAGAGCTGTGTGTGTGTAGCAGGTATGATGCAGAGCTGTGTGTGTGTAGCAGGTATGATGCAGAGCTGTGTGTGTGTAGCAGGTATGATGCAGAGCTGTGTGTGTAGCAGGTATGATGCAGAGCTTTGTGTGTAGTAGGTATGATGCAGAGCTGTGTGTGTGTGTAGCAGGTATGATGCGGAGCTGTGTGTGTAGCAGGTATGATGCGGAGCTGTGTGTGTAGCAGGTATGATGCGGAGCTGTGTGTAGCAGGTATGATGCAGAGCTGTGTGTGTAGCAGGTATGATGCAGAGCTTTGTGTGTAGCAGGTATGATGCAGAGCTGTGTGTGTAGCAGGTATGATGCAGAGCTGTGTGTGTGTAGCAGGTATGATGCAGAGCTGTGTGTGTGTAGCAGGTATGATGCAGAGCTGTGTGTGTGTAGCAGGTATGATGCAGAGCTGTGTGTGTAGCAGGTATGATGCAGAGCTTTGTGTGTAGTAGGTATGATGCAGAGCTGTGTGTGTGTGTAGCAGGTATGATGCGGAGCTGTGTGTGTAGCAGGTATGATGCGGAGCTGTGTGTGTAGCAGGTATGATGCGGAGCTGTGTGTAGCAGGTATGATGCAGAGCTGTGTGTGTAGCAGGTATGATGCAGAGCTTTGTGTGTAGCAGCTATGATGCAGAGCTGTGTGTGTAGCAGCTATGATGTGTGCCAATATTGTAGAAAATAGCATTATAAGTAAAGGACAAACACCCATTACTGATTGACACGTGTGATTGATAAATGACAAGATTTGGTAGATCACATTTTTTGACAGATTGTTGCTGCATGAAAGAAAGCAGCCATTTCACCTACGGATCCTTTAGCCCGTTGGTATATAGCGCACTTATATCAAGCGGGGGGGGGGGGGGGGGCGCGCGCGTCCTTCTATCAGCAGCGTCTTATTTACACAGGGAAGAGCGCACCATATATGACTGGAGGGGGAGGGGCTGAATGTGCAGACGGCGTCTACTAACGTTTTCTCCTCCCCACCCCCACCTTAGACTGAGCTGTCAAGTGCCAACGTAAGAGAATGACTCGGGGTTCCTGCCCGTATGTGCCCCACTCATTTTCCATTATGTATGAGTGATTCATTAGAGGGCCGCTATATTGATGTGTCACTCCCTGCGTCGTGACCGTGATGTAAATAGTGCGGAGATGACGGCGTAGAATGCATGATACAGTGTGACCTCCCTGCACTCACCCCATGTGTGTGTGCAGACAGCAGGGGCGCCCCTTTTAACCCTTCTGGCGCTGGGGAGGGATGTGGTGCATCGGTAAGCGTACCTTAGTGATTCATGTTTATACTGCAAAGCAACACCACCTTGGGGTGTGAAGGGTTAATGCTCAGTAGTAGTGGAGATAATGATGATCACTCCCTTCCCCCTTCACAAGGCTGAGTGGTGAGGGCTTGTGGACCATCACGTGGCAGAATACCACCCAGAGAGTAGAAGTGCTGCTGCTATATGTCCTCTAAGAATAAATGGATGTATATATGTCCTGTTTATGTCGCCTGAGCGAGCTGCGATCCTGCTATTTCTACAGGCTTACATTGCATTAGGTTTGGTGTAATGGCCATGGGAAAGTCGCCTGTAAACAAATGTACATGGGAGGCTCCCTTGTTGTTTACCAGGATCAGAGTGAGTCATACGACTCCCAGCAGGCGTGTAGTACTACTCTGAACATTGCTGGGAACATGCAAAACACCCACCGTTTGCTCCCGCAAGCATGAGCTGATCCTGGGGGTCGGGCTGCTGAACCCCTTAACAATCAGACGTTATTGCCAGGGAGAATACCAGGGCTTACACATTTTCCCTCCAGCAACATGGCAGAGGAAATGTTTTATTACACAGCGCCCATTATCAAAAATGGAATTCCTGGTCCTTCTGAATGCCAGCTCTTTCCACGCGAATGCGTTCATTTCTGCCCATAATCCGGACCTGTATTGCGGGCTGCAGAGTTCTGTGTACGCTACTATATCCTGGACTGCGTTTTCCAACCTAGTCCAGTGTATGGCATCTGATAAAGAATGCTACGTTTTTTTCTTCTCCGTATGGTCCTGGTCAAAGGCTTTGCTCTGCATTTAGGATCCATGAAATATGGATCCTAAATATGTGCATGAGACCCAGTAGGGGGATCTCTAGTAAAACATAGACCGGTTGTCCTGATGTAGAAGCCCTGTGATACACTGATGACTTCTCTAATATAGATCTCTCCTTGGAGTAATAGATCCTAAAAAAAAAAAAAAACGCTCAAAAATCATTGATGCAAGCTTTTTTCTTTTTTTTATAGTGCCAAATATTGTTTCAGCGCCGTACAATGAATGCACATGCATTCCTCCCTGTCCTCAGCGGGGTCAAAGTGTTTGTGCCACAGTCAGGAGCACAGCAGCTTGCTCAGCATTTGCCTATGTTACGTGTTTCATAGCAGGAGACCCTTTTAGGAGTGCTTATCTGCCCATAAAGCTACAGGTAAACAACCTAATGTTCCCGGGGATCGCTATGATAATAGCAGAGACTATAGAGATGCAGGAAGTAAAAAGCTATACCCCAATGCAGGTCTATAGGTCATAGATTAGTTTTGGCTGCCCAGTCAGAACCGGTCGAAGAGGAAGAAACCCGTGAGAAACGCATTCAATTGTCTATTTCTCATTGATGGACATGTCTCGGGTATCCCACATCTCGTGTATATAGCTACTACACCTATTAGGTCACTGTATTGCCTGTGGGATGTAGTTATGACACGTGTTTGTCTTCCCTCTGTTTTCTCCTTCTCCTTTTTCAAGTCATGTGTTTTGAATGAGCGTAGTTTCCATAGTGCATCAACGAGAGGGGGGGGGGGGATTTGCTTTCATCTCCCACCTAAGGCAAACAATCATTTTGTTCCCTGTGATGATGGCTCCGGAAAGCACTATTGAGCGTAGGATAGCACATCACCCTCTCTCCACCCCCTCACAAGCGGAGGGCTGGAGAGAATCCCCAACCGCTCCATATAAGGCTGCAGTCACACACGTCTCGCTGGAAGACTGACAATCTCATGCATTATGGATGTGTTTCATGTCCGGCGTGCCAGACCTGTCTATAAGAGCTCACCGTCAAATATAGCAAATTGTGTATGTGTCAAAAAGAAACATGCTTCAGTCTTAAGGTTAATCTGAAGATAAAAGGGAGGGTTTCAAAGGGATTAGTTGGAGCTTTTACTGTAATGTGTTATTATCTTCGTCGCATTAATCCTACAGAATTGTATATAGGGCTCATTCACACTTGTATTTGGATCAAATGTCAATAAAACCATTTAAATGTATTAACAACGTTTCTTCAATGAAAAAAACGTAATTAATACGTATTCATAAGCGTGAATGAGCCTTAATGCTATCGGGGAGTGTTCTGCCTTGGAAAAACACATGCTCGTGTTGACCTCTTAATGACTGGAGAGTTTCATTAACAGAACAGTTTCATTGACACTACAGCAAAATTCAGATACCTCTTTGAATGCTGAAGCAAAAAGCATTGCACCACTATTCACTGGGCTGTCGGGTTTCTGGGTTTTATAAATACTTCAAACAAAAATTAGAACTTTTTGCAATTCTTGAGCATTTGATGGTAGGATGTGCATGTCAGAAGTTAGAACTGGATCCCAAATCTATAGGTAACATTGGAAAAGGTAAAGACCATAAGCAGTAGTAAAAGTGAAGAGCCTTATGTGTGCTATTATATGTCCACTGTCCAGTATACAAAATCTACAACAGATCACAAATCCTGTATACCCCAATTATAGATCTGGTTAGAGCAATGTGTCCACCCATCTGTTAAGCACCCATAGCTATTGCTGCATCACCATCTAATATGTATGACAAAGGCAGATGTCAGGGGAAAGAAGGGTCGGGCAAGTTAGTATTTAACATGCCTAAATCTATTGTTTGTAAGGGTATAAGCCACTGCCAGAGGTCTTTGACAGCGACTTTATCACTTTTGAGAACACAAACACACTCGGCCAAGTCGAGCCAAACTAGCGTTTAGGTTGGTCTTACACATTACATGTATCTTGGCCGGACCTGCCGATTTCAATGGGACTGGCTGACCATGTAATGTGTATGAGGAGTCAGAACCTAAAAAGATTTTGCCATGATTAACTTTTATGACATGTCAATTGGGCCACTCTAACCACTTCCCTATGGCATACGTACGATAGAGGCAGCCCATGTGGCAGCAATAAGGCCCCTGGCGAGATGGGGTTCATTCCATTTCAGTCTCGTCTTTATTCTATTGGGTTGTGCGAACCGGCACAGGGTTGTGATCGCCACAGTTTCTACAATATTAAAAAAAACAAGAAAGCTAAAAATGCATGGTGGCACTAGGACCGTCTAATGTGGAGGTGTCAAGCAAAATCTGACAGGGGCCCTAACTTTTATCTTTGCTTTTGGACTAGTCGTCTTGTATGTATGTATGTATGTATGTATGTAATCCTCTGTCACTACTGATCCCAAAAATGAGGAGTTGTGAATTTTAGAGGGGTGGCTGCACATGCCTCATTACTCTTCATTGAGATGAATGGGAGATCAGGACAAAGCTCGTGGGTATGCAGCGACTGGCAACCTAATATCATTTTAATGTCTTTAAACTGGTGGAACAGATTTTCTGTTCTTAATCTATTGGTTATTGATGACCAGATGAAACAGTTATGGCCGTGTTTAGTTACAGTAGTAAATAATGGGATCCCACAATAAACAGCAGGCTGCAGAGGAGAAGTTGCATCTGCAATGCTTGGCAAGCCGTAAAATCTCCTGTATTAGCTACGCCTGCTATGACACTGCTGCTGATGGGTGTCCTACAGGGGGACTGCAGCAAGAGGAGGGTGCAGTGCATTTGCTGACTCTACAATTCATGTTTTTGTGATGTGTAGTGAAGTAGTGTGCACTTTATCCCATTAGCAGCACTGCCACCTTCTTTCAGCAGCAGACACTGAGCTTGGCTCATGCTACGTAAGTATTGATCACAAGTTCTATACACAGAACAAGACTCCGCACTCGGGGAAGAGCAGTAATGAGTAAAGCGGCTTTCATCAGGCACCGCACACCTTAGGGCAGCTGGATCAACAAAACATCATAGACTGCAGTGTTTCAGCTTTTTGGAGTCAAAAGATTCTTTTATGGTTTAGTATTGCATTGTACACAAAATGATCTGCAGTCTCTATTGCAGACCCGTCAAAATGACAGAATGGGGGAAGGGAGCACTTAGCTGAGCGATTGGACTCCTTCAATTAAGCAAAAGGTGGGGATCAAATGCCTTAAAAACCCCAATCCCCATTAATCTACACAACTGCAATAGCGTTACAGGAACAGCCAAATGTTCTCACTCCAATGACTTGTATTGAGCGGCAGCACGCATGCTTGAACTTCACTTCATACAGACACTTCCTCATCACAGTTGGGTGGGGGGGGGACTGGAGTCCCCATTCTAGTGATTGAAGGAGGTCCCAGTTGTCGGACCGCCATTAATCTAACATCACATATACAGTGAATAGCTAATAAATGTTATTCGCTTGAATTTGCTCTTGTTAGCAGCTTCAAGAAGTAACATGCCAAATTTTAAGAAAACTCTTATTTTGACATGTACCGCAGTGTGTCGGGGGATGCCTATCATAATTCTTGAACGGCCAAATAATACTGTATTCCCACATTGCGGAAAAAATTATACACGTGTTACTCAATCCGCAACATGTGAATACACAAATATGAATTCTGACAGCCTTAAGGCGGGCAAATCTTAGGGTCTGCATTATGGCCGCAACGCCCGGTACTTCCGTGGTACAATTTAGGTGAACTTAGATCGCCATAGAACACTTAAGTTGATTTTCGTTCGGTTCAGTTGACCTGCGGGAGTGTTGAAGCCATAATACGGACGCTAAAATGCGTTCACATTTGGACCGTTTGAATATGGTCTAAGGCTCCATGCACACAGCTGTAATTTTGATCCACAATTACGGACCCATTAATTTCTATTGCCCACGGACCCCTTCCCGTATGTTTATGGGAAGCAATAGAAAGGCTCCGCAGAAAAATAGGACGTGTTCTATTTTTTATTTTACGGACTGTGCCCCCATACTTTATAATGGGAGCACGGCCGGCCGTAGCCGTAATCACGGATTGGGATTACAGCCACGGCCGTGTGTAGGGGGCCTAAGGCTGCAATCATAGCGGTTCGTGGTGCAATGAATTCATGCATAAAAGAATGTGACTGTTAAAACACAAACAAAAATGTTTTATTTGAGAGTTAATTTTTCAGCACTGCTTTCTTTGCATAGTTCTCCATCCAATGCCAAAACACTCAAAGAAGGGCTCGGTCTATAGAAGAAGACTCCTTTAAATATTCATCAAAGGGTGTAAGTTTTGACGTATACGTTTTTTTTTTCCCTGTAATAATAAAAGCTTAAAAAAAATTAAGAGCCTTTTTGTGTTGTTTTTTTTAAGACCGTAAAAATAATTGTGCATCATTACACGAATAGGGTACATTGCCACTTTCTTTTGCCAGAATCTGGTTTTCCTTTGCACTGAATAAGGTTATACATAGTGAATAGGCATAAGATATTTCATACTATCTGGCCAAAAGTATGTGAAGACCTGAATATCACACATTTATAAGCTTGTAAGACCTCCCATTCCAAAACCATGAGGCGGGGCTCCCACGTAGTGTAAACGCGTGAGGAAATTCTGCAGCATTTACAGTAGCGGCAAAGTGGATGAGATTTAGAAAATCTCATGCCCACACGCTGCGGAAAAAAATGCAGTGTAAACTTTAATATATTAAATATTACCCACGATGCAAAATTTAAATCCACAGCATGTCAATTTAAAGAGGCTCTGTCACCAGATTTTGCAGCCCCTATCTGCTATTGCAGCAGATAGGCGCTGCAATGTAGATTACAGTAACGTTTTTATTTTTAAAAAACGAGCATTTTTGGCCAAGTTATGACCATTTTCGTATTTATGCAAATGAGGCTTGCAAAAGTACAACTGGGCGTGTTGAAAAGTAAAAGTACAACTGGGCGTGTATTATGTGCGTACATCGGGGCGTGTTTACTACTTTTACTAGCTGGGCGTTGTGTATAGAAGTATCATCCACTTCTCTTCACAACGCCCAGCTTCTGGCAGTGCAGACACAGCCGTGTTCTCGAGAGATCACGCTGTGTCGTCACTCACAGGTCCTGCATCTTGTCAGACGAGCGAGGACACCGGCACCAGAGGCTACAGATGATTCTGCAGCAGCATCGGCGTTTGCAGGTAAGTCGATGTAGCTACTTACCTGCAAATGCTGATGCTGCTGCAGAATCAACAGTAGCCTCTGGTGCCGACACGATGCAGGACCTGTGAGTGACGTCACAGATCTGCACTGCCAGAAGCTGGGCGTTCTGAAGAGAAGTGGATGATACTTCTCATCAGAACGCCCAGCTAGTAAAAGTAGTAAACACGCCCCGATGTACGCACATAATACACGCCCAGTTGTACTTTTACTTTTCAACACGCCCAGTTGTACTTTTGCAAGCCTCATTTGCATAAATACGAAAATGGTCATAACTTGGCCAAAAATGCTCGTTTTTTAAAAATAAAAACGTTACTGTAATCTACATTGCAGCGCCTATCTGCTGCAATAGCAGATAGGGGTTGCAAAATCTGGTGACAGAGCCTCTTTAAACAGTTTTCTGTTGCGGGTTTTCCCCATTGAATTCCATGGGGATGCAAAACCTGCAGCAGAAAGGCAAGTTTTTCGGCAGAACTCCCTACTACTTGTTGCAGTCCGGCCTCCTGTGATGATGTTTGATCAAATGTGACCGCTGCAGCCAATCACAGGTTGCAGCGTCACATGGTCTGCAACATCCTCTTAGGAGGCCGCATTACGTGTAGAAGAGAGGGAGGGGGTAAGTATGAACAGTTTTTCCAGCGCTGCTTTCCGCGGAAGGTGCTGTGGGTTCCAGGTCGGATACGCCTCACAGTTTTTACGCAGCGTATCTGACCTATGGGAACCTGGCCTAAAGGTTGATATGGAGTTGGATCCTTTTCTGCTGCTTTAACAGCCTCCTCTCTTCTAGGAAGGCTTTCTACAAGATTTTAGAGGGTGTCTGGAAATTTGTTGCCATTCAGCCAAAAGTGCTTTTGTAAGGTCAGCCACTGATGCTGGACGAGAAGGTCTGGCATGCAATATGCATTCCACTTTATCTCAAAGGTGTTGAGTGCAGTTAGGGTCAGGGCTCTGTGCAGGCCACTCCAGTTCCTTCACACTAAACTGGTCAAACCATCTCATTCAGGACCTCTCTTTGTGCACAGGAGCAGTTATGCTGGATCAGGGGTAGGGCCTACCCCAAGCTATTACCAAAAAGTTGGAAGAACACAATTGTATGATGTAGCAATAACATTAACATTACCCTTTACTGGAAACAAGGGGCTTCGTCCAAGCCATTAAAAGCAGCCTCAGACCATTACCCCTCTTCCACCAAATTTTACAGAAGGCATTATGCATTCCAGTAGGTAGCATTCTTCTAGCATCCACCAAACCTTGATACATCCATCAGACTGCCAGATTCATCTTACCAGAAAACAAGTTTCCACTGCTCCGGCCGCAGCATGCTCTACATCACTCAAGCTGACGCTTGGCATTACGTATAGTAAAATAAGGCTTGTGTGCCTCTGCTCGATCATGGAAGCCCATTCTTATAATTCTTGTGCTGATTCTCGAGGCAGTTCGCGAGTGATGCGTTGATCTTTTCAATGGGTGTGGCTGAAACATCCAAGCTATAATTAGGAAGGGTGTCCACATACTTTTGGCCATATTCTGTAAGATGCACAGATAGTTATTTGGGCATGCGTAATTTATGCCCTAGCAGGAATTATTCTTGTACTGCCCTATGGGACTTTGTTAGGCCCAGCACAGTCCCCATAACCAGCCCTGTGATTATGATCGCGTGGGTGACCATTGCTGCGATTGCATGGTATATTGCCCCCATAGTGCTCCCCACACAGTGTAATGCCTCTATAACTGTCCTCCACACAGTATAATGCCCCCTATCGCTGCCCCTGCACAATAATCCTCCCATAACTGCTATCCACACTGTATAATGCCCCCTATAACTGCTATCCACACAGTATGTAATGTCCGTGGCTGGGGGCTGTCAGCTCCAACCTCCCCCTGACAGCCGCAGCCACGAGTCGGCAAGCGTTGGTCCCAGCCTCCTCAGGAGACGCCAGCGCTCGCGTCCACTCACCTCTGCCGGATCCCGTAGGGATAAAAGGGGCAGCGCGCGCACCGTACCTCATGGACGAATTTTGACCCGTGAGTACCCTGGACTATGAGGGGTCCAGCCCCCTAGTTTTATGCCTGAGCGTTGTGTTTCCTATAGTTTGTCTATGTGATGGCCTCCTAGTGTGTTTCCTGTTCCAGTCCCTGTACCTATACTTGGTTCCTGTTCCTAGCAATCCATACCTTCCCGGTCTAGCACGGAGCTGTGCCAAAGTCGTGCTGTGCTACATCCACGTCTGACCGGCCTCACCTCGCCTGACATCCGCCTGCTACCTAAGTCCCAGCCGAGCCTGTCCTGCTGCTGTCTGAGCTGCCACAGGTACCTATAGAACTATAGACAATCACCTGCTCTCTGTTGGCCAGCTGCCTTACCGCCAAGGCGATACGGCCCAATGGGTCCACAGACCCTTCGTGACAGTATAATGCCCCTGAACTGCTGCCCCCACAGTATAATGCCCCCATAGCTGCCTCTGCACACTATAATTTCCCCATAACTGTCCTCCACACAGTATAATGCCCCCATAACTGTCCTCCACACAGTATAATGCCCCTATAACTGCCCTCCATACAGTATAATTCCCCTATAGCTGCCCTCCACACAGTATAAAGTCCCCCATAGCTGCCCTCACAGGATAATACCCCATGCTGTACGACGTCCCAATAGTTGCCCCCACATAGCCCCAAAAGTGCCTAATAAAATACATACCTAACCCTGAACATGCAGATAGAGTTAAAACCTGGAATTTTATTGAATTTGTTTTTTAAAGACCAAATGTGCAAGATGTCAGTTAATTGCGCTGAATTTTGGTTTCGTTCTTTGTTTTTTTTCGATAAATTGCCCAGCCCTACTGCCTTGTGAGGTCATAAATTTTTAAAGGCAGTATTTCCAATAACACGGAATTGCTGTTTATGCAGTTACCTAATGTGCACTAAAGGATATCTTACACTTTAAAGGGAATCTGTCAGTTAATTTTTTCCTACCAAATAAGTACCAACATTCAGTGAGCCTCTTAAAACCATGTGCCCACATACCTTTGTTTGACATCCTATCATCTTCTTTTGCAAAGATAATTCTCTTTATTTCAATATGTAAATGAAGTTGGAGGTGTCACTAGGACAGTCTAAAATCCGTCAAGTGTTTCTGGTCAAGGCATCTAAACAGGGTTGGGATTAAAAATTTTATATTTTTAATAACAGGTTCCCTGTTTTGTGGACAAACACATACGCGTGGGGGGGGGGGTCGCGGTGTTTGATCGCGCCATGGAAAATTATTCTAATAATAAAATAAAACAATTACGATATTCCAAATACACCCTATATTAAAGTGGACTCTAAATACAGAAATTCCCTGTCCAGAATGTTTTCGTGTGAAAAGCGTACATAACTACCGACGCTAATTAGATTAAACTCACCCATTACGTATAGACCTATATGTGCACATTCAATATCCTAAGCGTGCTCAGCCCATTTAGTTAGGCTGTGGACTGTGAGAAGGGTGGAGGAGAGTGCGGCGTGCGCAGTAAGATGCGATAACTCTCCCAGCTAATGCGCAGATACGGTGCCATGAGCAAGCTCTGTACATATATACAGAACCAAGCTCATGCATATATACAGCACCAGAACAAAGCTCAGTACGTATATACAGCACCAGAACAAAACTCAGTACATATATACAGCTCCAGAACCAAGCTCAGTACATATATACAGCACAAGAACAAGGCTCAGTACATAACTACAACACCACAACCAAGCTCAGTACATATATACAACACCAAAACAAAGCTCAGTACATATATACAATACCAGAACATAGCTCAGTACATATATACAGCACAAGAACCAAGCTCATACATCTATACAACACCAGAACCAAGCTGAGTACAAAAATACAGCACCAAAACAATGCTCAGTACATATATACAACACCAGAACCAAGTTCAGAACATATAAAGTGCACCAGAACCAAGCTCAGCATATAAATACAGCCCCAGAACCAAGCTCAGTACATATATACAGCCCCAGAACCAAGCTCAGTAAATATATACTCACAAGAACCAATCTCTGTACATAAATACAGCACCAAAACCAAGCTCAGTACTGTATCTATGTAATATTCTGGTGCTGTATTTATGTACTGAGCTAAGTTCTGATGCTGTGTATATGTACTGAGCTTGGTTCTGGTGTTGTGTATATGTCTACCGAGCTTGGTTCTGGTGCTGTTTATGTACTGAGCTAGGGTCTGATACTGTATGTATGTACTGAGCTTGGTTCAGATGCTGTGTGTATGTATATGTATGTATGTATATATGTATGTATGTGTGTGTGTGTATATGTATATATATATATGTGTGTGTGTGGAGATAAGCAGCACTCTGCGACAGATTCCAACACGATAATGGGTGCAAGCAGGTAATCCAGATCCGTGGGTTATAAGACATAAACAAAATAAATCCCCCAGCACTCTGATGGTTCCAAAAAGTATGTGATTTATTCAGTCAACAGCTGCTGTTGACTGAATAAATCACATACTTTTTGGAACCATCGTAGTGCTGTGGGATTTCTTTTGTTTATATACATAGATATACATATATGTATATGTGTGTGTGTATATATATATATATATATATATATATATATATATATATATATATATATATGAGCTTGGTTCCGGTGATGTATATATGTACGGACCTTGGTTCTGATGGTGTATATATGTACGGTCCTTGGTTCTGATGGTGTATATATGTACGGTCCTTGGTTCTGATGGTGTATATATGTACAGACCTTGGTTCTGATGGTGTATATATGTACGGACCTTGGTTCTGATGGTGTATATATGTACTGAGCTTGGTTGTGGTGTTGTGTGTGTGTATATATATATATATATATATACTGAACTTGGTTGTGATGTTGTATATATGTACTGAGCTTGGTTCTGGTGCTGTATATATGTCTGTATATGTACTGAGCTTGGTTCTGGTGTTGTATGTATGTTACGAGCTTGGTTCTGATGCTGTATATATGTACTGAGCTTTGTTCTGGTGCTGTATATGTGTACTGAGCTTTGTTCTGGTGCTGTATATGTGTACTGAGCTTTGTTCTGGTGCTGTATTTATGTAATGAGCTTTGTTCTGGTGCTGTATATATGTACTGAGCTTGGCTCTGGAGTTGTATATATGTTCTGAGCTTTGCTATGATGTATATAACTCCAGAACCAAGCTCAGTACATATATACAGCACCAGAAGCAAGCTCCTTACATAAATACAGCACAAACGCAGCTCAGTACAGAGATCATTTGCAAATTCAGTTTAACCCCTGCCATATAAGTTTGTATTGCATAAAACAACAGCTCCCAGTATTGACAGAACGATGGTAAGGATATGCTGGGAGTTTTTGTTTCACAAAAAAAGAACGATACATCCATCATCTCGCTGCAGATCATACAGTGACTACAGTACTGATCAGTCACAGGTAGAATAAACATTTACATGTAGTGACTTACCGTTGATGACTTTTCTGATTGGAGTCGTTCTTTTTCTCTTTTCTTTTGTTCTCTATTATGACTTCTCCGGACCATGACCCATTTCTGCAGAATTTGCCGCTCAGATGTCTTCAGCTCCTCACTTTTCCAACATTTCCGCACCTATAAACAAAGATAAAATTTTCACGGTGCCACACTCTATGCTCCTAAATATAATAGTAACAGACACTGTGCCGCCGAACATAATAGTGCTACAAGCTGTGCTGAATATAATAGTACTATACACTGTTCTCCCGAATATAATAGTAATAATAATAATAATCTTTATTTATATAGCGCCAACATATTACGCAGCACTTTACAATTTAGAGGGGACATGAAACAAACAATATCAGACATTACATAGTGACAAAGTTCATACACTGTGTCCATGACTAAAATTGTGTCAAACACTGTAAAGTAATGCACCACACACAGTGCCCCTTGTAGATAGTGCCCCTCATAGAGCCCCTTGGAGATAAGGGCCTTTTACACCTACCGATATTCGACCGATGCAGCGAGCGCCAATAAAAAAAACATAATTTATCGGCGCTCGTTTTCTCCGGTCACACGTAGCTATGGATGGGGACGAGTGGTCGTTACTCTGATCGCTCGTCCCCATACATTGTTATTATGTCGGCAGCGCATCTCCGTTTACACCGGGAGATATGCAGCCGACAACGATAATATTTTACTTTTTTAAAACTATACGACCAGCAGATGATAGATTGGTTGCTCGTTTATCTGCTGATCGCTGACCTTTTTACACAGGGAACGAGCATTATATGAACGCTGCTCTACACGATAGTCGCCCAGTGTAAAACCCCTTATAGTGCCTCTATAGTGTAGATAGTGCTCCCCATAGTGTTCTTTGTAGATAGTGCTCCCCATAGAGCCCCCTGTACATAGTGCCTCATAAAGCCCTCTGTAGATAGTGCTCCCCGTAGTGCCCTCTATAGATAGTGTTGTTATTATTATTGTTCCCTATAGATAGTGTCCCTTGTTGCATCCCCTGTAAATAGTGCCCCCTGTGGTTTTCCCTGTAGATAGTGCCCCCTGAGGCGTTCCCTATAGATAGGGGCCTCTATATAGTCCCCTGTAGGTAGTCCCCCTATATAGTCCTCCCTTGTAGGTTGTGTCCCCTATATAGTCCTCCCCTGTAGTTATTGTCCCCTGTATAGTCCTCCCCTGTAGTTATTGTCCCCTGTATAGTCCTCCCCTGTAGTTATTGTCCCCTATATAGTCCTCCCCTGTAGTTATTGTCCCCTACATAGTCCTCCCCTGCAGTTATCGTACCCTATAGTTAAGGCCCCAACACTGCCCACAGTAAAAGGAAAAAAACAAACATATGCTTACCTGTCCCCGTGCCGTGCCATCCTCCAGCGACGCCAGTCCTCCTCCAGCAGAACTACGCAGCGGCATCAGCATTAAAGCGCCGCATGGCGAGGCATCATGTGCCTCGCCAGGGCAGCGCTAGTCTAGTCAATTGTATTTGCGTCCTAAGGACGCAAATACAATTGAGTGGAGGGGACCGGTTCTAGTTTCCCGCCTCACCCCGGTTCTACGAACCGGCTGTAATTTTGGCAACCTGTTCGGGAGAATCAGGGCGAACCGGCCGAATCCCACCCCTGCAACTAACCCTGCCCAACTCCCTCTTGCTCATGATTGACAGCGCCACACTATGTGATGTCACTGTTTCCTTCACTGAACTCTCATGCATACGCTTGCTGCTGTGGTGTAAAGTCCTCATGGGCCTCACAGAATTCAAGGAAGAAAACAGTGACGTCGCCGTAGCGTGGCACTGTCAATCATGAGCAAGGGAAAGGACCTTGGCAGGGTTAGATGCCGAGATTCGGACCGCCCGAGTGGAACTTCCAAACTCATTTACATATTTAAATAAAGTGGATTATCTCTGCAAAGAAGATGATCGGAAACCATACAAATAATTGTAAGCAGTTGGTTTTAAAAGACCTACGAAACGCAGGTATTTGTTCGGTAGGCAAAAATTAGCTAACCGATTCCCCTTAAAGAGAAACCTGGAAAAGCAGAATATTTTTATTTGTATTTTATATTACAAATCTTTAGACTTTTTCATATTTGTAGTTCCTTAATCAGAACTTTCCAAAATGCAATATGGGAACTCTTCAGTAAAAATACACACAGAAATGTGTGTTCCATTTCCAAGCCCCAGCTTCATTAAAGAGGCTCTGTCACCAGTTTATAAATTCCCTAACTCCTACCTAATATAATAGGCGCTCTAATGTAGATAACAACAGTGGGTTTTTTTTATTTAAAAAAAAACACCAATTATTTTTGACCAAGTTATGATAATTTTTAGTTTTATGCTAATTTGTTCCTAATGCCCAACTTGGCGTTTTTTTACTTTTCACCAAGTGGGCGTTGTAAAGAAAAGTGTATGACGCTGACCAATCAGCATCACACACACTTCTCTTCATTCATGCCCAACTTGTTTCACTGCACAGCGTGATCTCGTGAGATCACGCGGTGACGGGACTTCCTCCCACATGTCATAACTTGGTCAAAAATAAACATTTAAAAAAGACCTGTTGTTATACACATTAAAGTGCCTATTAGATTAGGTAGAAGATAGGGCAGTTATAAACTGGTGACAGAGCCTCTTTAACTGGTTGCCGACACAGGACGAGAATCCTCGTCCTGAGCGGCGAGTACTTGGCGCATTAGGATGAGCATTCTCATCCTGTGTGACAGTGTGATCGAGAGCGGGGCAACGGCTGTAATACACAGCCACTGACAGCAGAGAGAAGAGAAACATCTTCTCTCCACAGTTAAACCCCTTGAATGTCGTGATAAAAGCTGATCGCGGCGTTCAAGGAGAGGGGACTGCACTTTGATCGCGTCACAGAAGATAACTGTGACACGATCAAAGCCCATAACTCATATGTCCAGACAGCCCAGGGTCCATTGAAGGACAGGGCTGTCTGAACATATTTCCTGTTAGGGCATACTGAGGTTTGCCCTAACAACTGCCTGTGTACAATCAGTACACAGGTTAATGTACTAGCATATAGATCTATGCCAGTACATTAGTTACAAAATAAAAATGATAAATCCCTTTATGTGATTAAAAAAAAAAAAGTTAAAATGAATTTACATTTTTTTTAAGATAAATAAATAAAAAGTAAAAAAAATACACAAACACACATTTTTTTTAATAATAAATCAACTTTTTAAAATAGAAGTCCCAAAACATGAAATAATGTAGACATATTTGGTATCGCCACGACCGTAACAACCTGTATAACGTTATTTATGATGATCGGTGTATGGTGTAAAAAAAAATATATTAAAACTGCTGTGGAACTTTTTTTCTGCATTTTCGCCAAAATAAAAATTTATATAAATTAAACGATAATGTATTTGTACCAAAAAATGGTACCAACATAAAGTACAACTCGTCCCGCAAAAAACAAAGTCTCATACAACTACGTGGTACAAAAAATAAAAGAGTTATGAACGTCGGGATGCAAAGAGGGAAATCTAAAAAAATTGTTCTGTCCTCAAGGCCAAAATTGGCCGTGTCCTTAAGGGGTTAAAGAAACTTTAGAATTCTAAGTTACAGATCACCCTTATGTTTTGACTTTATTGTTGTAGGAACATATGATTATGTTCGGAAGAGTTCAATTTCCTTGCCCAAATCTCGAATTTGTATCTCTGGCAAGTGTTCCAGGTATGTGGTAAATGTGTGAATAAAAGGAAGATCATTACCATTCACTTTGTATTTCATATTAAAGCCTGCAGCCATATGAATAATTTGCATTTATACAGGATCACAACACATTTGCCTCGGATGCAATTACCTAAGAAATGAATAAGTCTAGTACTGCACTAAAGCCAGAACTCCAAGTGTTTCAGATGGGGTAAGAAATATAATATTAAATTAAAGGAAAATATATCTGTTTGAAAGCTGAATTTATTTACATTAAATGTGCACTCAATTTACACGGATTAGATTTGTCTTATTATTTGTCCTTCCAGGTAGCAGAAAGAAAAACCAAAAGCAATCAAATTAATATGGATAAAAATCATTGTGTATATGGATTTTTTGGGGTTGGCCCTGTAGAACTCAGATAAAAGCAAGCCATAAACCAGAGACATTAGATAGCTGTGGGCATAACTTACATTCTACTGACAGCTATAATCCTTAACTCCCCCATTAACAAACATGTTTGGCACAAGGAAATTGTGTGTTATTTCATTTGGGTCGGAGATAAGTGTCTGCCAGGCCATAGACATTAGATTTGTCAACAGATCCCATAAAAGAATGGCCAGCAGCCATAGATACTAAATTCATTGGCTGATACTTAACATGGCTGGTTCTCTCATGCGATAGATAGCAATGAAGTCACAAAAGAAAAATCCAACCAATCTAATTCATTTTTTATCCAACATCAGATGTTGAGTGAGGCTCTGGCAGCCCCTAAAGATCTAGAGATGTCGTTTTCATTGGTACTATTTTGAGGTGCATTGATTAACTTTTATTAATACATTTTTTGTGGGTGAAAAAAAATCTATTCCATAAGATCGTTTACCTTCGGGTTTAAATAACATGTTAACGTTATTGTTCGAGTCATTACAATCGTAACAAAACCATGTGTACTTTTATATTTTTGTTAGCCTTTTACAAAATAAAATTATATTCTATTGAAAAATAAGTATCTAATATCAGCCGTTTGTTTCATTCTAAGGGTCAGTTCACAAGTTGCATAAATACTGCGGATTTTCCGGAACGGAATTCATTGCGGAAAATGCACAGCAAATATAGTAGCAGCAAAGTGGATGAGATAAAACAAATCTCATCCACACGCTGCGTAAATTCTCAGCGGAAAAAAATGGTCAGAAGTTGACCTGCGGTGCGGAATTATATTCCGCAGCATGTCAATTGTATTCGCGTAAATGCTGCTTATTTGTTGCGGGTTTTCCCCAATGAATTCAATGGGAGGTAAAACCCGCAACAAATAGTAGTTGTTGCATTTTTTTGCGGCAGGTTTGCAGCGACTCCACCACAAAAAATGCAACTCAGAAAAAATAATAATTTGATACTTACCCAGAAGAATGTTTAGTCGTCCAGGCCGGCCTCCTCGGGTGACGTTTCATCCCATGTGACCGCTGCAGCAAATCACAGGCTGTAGCGGCGGTCACATGGGATGAAACGTCATCCCAAGAGGCCGGCCTGGTTGACGTCAGGGGGCCGGCCTCCTGGGATGACGCTTCATCCCATATGACATCCGCTTCAGGCAATCACAGGCTGCAACGGTCTCCTGGGATGAAACGACATCCCACAAGGCCGGCCTGCTAGCCGCATCAGACATTCAGGGCGAAAAACTGCACCACAGTTTGGTGCGTTTTATTGCCCCTAATTCACTGCGGCTCACATGGCGGATACGCTGCGTGCTTTTTCACAGCATATCCGCCACGTGTGAACTTAACCTAAAAGGGGACGTCTCTGACAAGACAACCTCATTAACCCCTTCCCGCTCCTGGACGTACTATTACGTCATGGCAGCTGTATCGTTCGCGCTCCATGACGGAATGGTACGTCTCGGGTGTAATGGCTGTTTCGGCCGTCCTCCCGACACATACAGGAGCTGTGACATCTGCTGTCTTGTTCAGCAGCTGTCACAGCTCCTACAGCGGGGACCGATCGCTGTGTCCCCGCTGATTAACCCCTTAAAAGCCGCGTTCTATAGAGATCGCGGCTTTTTAGGGGTTAAGCTGCCATCGCCGGCCTGCTACGCGATAGCGGCCGGCGATTGTGACTATGGCAACCGGACACCAAACAATGGCGTCCGGCTATGCCATAGACGGGAGCCTAGTGGGTCCTGACAACGTCAGGACCCACTATGCTTGCTGTCAGTGAGTAGCTGACAGTTCTAATACACTGCACTACGCATGTATTAGAATTGCGATCAGGGCCTCCTGCCCTCAAGTCCCCTAGTGGGACAAAGTAATACAGTAAAAAAAAAGTTAAAAGAAGTTGTGTAAAAATAAGAAAATAAAAGTTTTAAAAGTATTAAAAGTAAAAATCCCCCTTTTTCCCTTATCAGTCATTTATTATTAATAAAAATATATAAACAAACAAATAAACTGTACATAATTGTTATCGCCGCGTCCGTAACGGCCTGAACTACAAAATTATTTCGTTATTTATCCCGCACGGTGAACGCCGTAAAGGAAAATAATAATAAAATGAACCACAATCACAATTGTTTGGTCACTTCACCTCCCAAAAAATGGAATAAAAAGAGATCAAAAAGTCGCATGTACCGAAAAATGGTCCTGATCGAAACTACAGTTCGTTACGCAAAAAATAAGTCCTCGCACGGCTTTATTGATTGAAAAATAAAAACGTTATGGCTCTTAGAATAAGGCAACACAAAAAGTAAATGATTGTTTACAAAACGTATTTTATTGTGCAAACGCCATAAGACATAAAAAAAACTATAAACATAGGGTATCGCCGTAATCGTATCGCCCCGCAGAATAAAGTGAATATGTCATTTATAGCGCATGGTGAACGCTGTAAAAAAAATAGAATAAAAAAACAATAGTAGAATTGCTGTTTATTAGTCACCACGCCACCTAAAAATAGAATAAAAACTGATCAAAAAGCCGCATGCACCCCAAGAAAACTACAATGCATTCCTCAAGGGGTCTAGTTTCCAAATTGGGGTCACTTTTGGGGGGTTCCCAATGTTTTGGCACCACAAGACCTCTTCAAACCGGACATGGTGCCTAATAAAAAAGAGGCCTCAAAATCCACTAGGTGCTCCTTTGCTTCGGAGGCCGGTGCTTCAGTCCATTAGCGCACTAGGGCCACGTGGGATATTTCTCAAAACTGCAGAATCTGGGCAATACGTATTAAGTTGCGTTTCTGTGATAAATCCTTTTGTGTTATAAAAAAAATGGTATAAAGAGGATTTTCTGACAAAAAAAAAAATGTAAATTTCACCTCTACTTTGCTCTAAATTTCTGTGAAACACCTAAAGTGTTCATAAACTTTCTAAATGCTGTTGTGAATACTTTGAGGGGTTTAGTTTCTAAAATGGCGTATTTGATAGGGGGTTTCTAATATATGGGCCCCTCAAAGCAACTTCAGAACTGAACTGGAACCTAAAAAAATAAATAAATGAGGCAATACTTCGCTTCTTACATTATACTGATAATGAGCCGTGCCCACCCCAAGATGACCCCAGTTTTGACCGTTTGTATAAACGGAGACCCCTATTACACCGTTCCAGTGCCCGGTTTTCCCAAGCATTCACCCCCGAGAAGTGTATTTCTATTGATGAGTCCCTGGTACATTTTAAAGGGAGGGTTCAATTCCGCGAGTACCTGCCGGGTAAGAGGGCAAGGTATGGCGTGAAGATGTATAAGCTGCGAGAGTGCATCCGGGTATACCTACAGGTTTAGGCTATATGAAGGAAAGGCCACCCCCAAACCAGACTGCATACTGGACTACAATAGGTACATGGGAGGTGTGGACTTGTCAGATCAAATCCTGAAGCCCTACAGCGCCATGCGGTGTGGTATAAGAAGCTGGCCAGGCACATCATACAGATGGCATTGTACAATGCGTACGTGCTACGTCGATGTGCAGGCCCGACGGGAACTTTCCTGGAATTTCAAGAGGTGATTATCAAGAACCTAATCTTTAGGGACCAAGAAGGGGGGGCACCCAGTACTTCTGGAAGCGGGGCCACACGCATCGTACCAGGGCGGCAACACTTTCCAGGAGAAGTTCCCCAAACTGGCAAGAAGGGAAAAAGTCAAAAGAGGTGCAAAGTCTGCTATAAGGGATGACACAATATATCAATGTGACACGTGTCCCGAATAACCAGAGCTCTGTATGAAAGTCCGTTTTAAAATTTATCATACATCCCTTGGTTTATAATTTACCCCAATTTTACTTACCCTGATGCACTCCGCACAGCTTATCCCCCCTCGTCTTTCCCCTCTGAGCCCTGCTGTGTGTCCAGGCAGCTGATAACAGCCACATGTAGGGTATTGCCATACCCGGGAGAACCCATATTACAGTTTATGGGGTGTAGGTCTCTGGTCAAAATGCTCACTACACCTCTAGATGAATGCCTTAAGGGTGTAGTTATTAAAACGGGGTCACTTCTTGCGGGTTTCAACTGTACTGGTACCTCAGGTGCTTCTGCATACATGACTTCGCACTAGAAAATCCCCAGTAGGCCAAATGGTGGTCCTTTCCTTCTGAGCCCTCCCATGGGCCCAAACGGCAGTTTATCACAACAAATGGGGTATTGCGGCACAAATTGCGCAACAGAATGGGGTATTTTGTTTCTTGTGAAAATAAGACATTTTCAGCCAAAACTACATATTATTTGAAAAAAATAATTTTGTTTTCATTCCCAGCCCAATTCAAATAAGTTCTGTGAAAAAACTATGGGGTCAAAATGGTCACAACACCCATAAATGAATTCCTTGAGGGGTGTAGTTTCCAAAATGGGGTCATTTGTGGTTGGTTTCTATTGCTTTGATACCTCTGGGGCTCTGCAAATGCGACATGGCAGCCGAAAACCAATCCAGCAAAATCTGGACTCCAAAGAACACACAGCGCTCCTTTCATTCTGAGCCCTTCCATGGGCCCAAACGGCAGTTTATTGCCACAAATGGGGTATTGCCGCACTCAGGACAAATTGGGCAACAAAATGGAGTATTTTATTTCTTGTGAAAATAAGAATTTTTGAGCTAAAATGACATATTATAGGAAAAATATATATTTTTTTAATTCCCAGCCCAATTCAAATAAGTTCTGTGAAGAAACTATGGGGTCTAAAAGGTCACATTACCCATAAATGAATTCCTTGAGGGGTATAGTTTCCAAAATGGGGTCACTTCTGATGGGTTTCCGTTGCTTTGATACCTCTGGGGCTCTGCAAATTCGACATGGCACCCGAAAACCAAACCAGCAAAATCTGTACTCCAAAGAACACTCAGCGCTCCTTCCCTTCTGAGGCCTCCCATGGGCCCAAACGGCAGTTTATTGCCACAAATGGGGTATTGCTGCACTCAGGAGAAATTGGGCAACAAAATTTAGTATTTTGTTCCCTGTGAAAATAAGAAATTTTGATAAAAAATTACATCTTATTGGAAAAAATGTCATTTTTTTAATGTCACAGCCCAATTGAAATAGGTGCTGTGAAAAAACTGTGTGGTCAAAATGCTAACAACAACCATAAATGAATTCCTTGAGGGGTGTAGTTTCCAAAATGGGGTCACTTTTGGTGGGTTTTCATTGCTTTGATACCTCTGAGGCTCTGCAAATGCGACATGGCACCCGAAAACCAATCCAGCAAAATCTGGACTCCAACAAACATATAGCGCTCCTTTCCTTCTGAGCCCTCCCATGGGCCCAAACGGCAGTTTATCACCACAAATGGGGTATTGCCACACTAAGGACAAATTGGGCAACAAAATGGGGTATTTTTTTCCCTGTGAAAATAAGAAATTTTGATCACAAATGACATTTTATTGGAAAAAATGACATTTTTTTCATTTCACAGCCCAATTCAAATACGTGCTGTGAAAAAAACTGTGCGGTCAAAATGGTAACAACAACCATAAATGAATTCCTTGAGGGGTGTAGTTTCCAAAATGGGGTCACTATTGGGGGATTCCTACTGTTTTGGCACCTCAACACCTCTTCAAACCTGGCATGCTGCCTAAAATATATTCTAATAAAAAAGAGGACTTAAAATGCACTAGGTGCTTCTTTGCTTCTAGGGCTTGTGTTTTAGTCCACAAGCGCAGTAGGGCCACATGTGGGACATTTCTAAAAACTGCAGAATCTGGACAATACATATTTAGTAGTGTTTCTCTGGTAAAACCTTCTGTGTTACAGAAAAAAAATGAATACAATTGAAATTCAGCAAGAAAAATGAAATTTGCAAATTTCACCTCCACTTTGCTTTAATTCCTGTGAAATGCCTGAAGGATTAAAAAACTTTCTAAATGCTGTTTTGAATACTTTGAGGGGTCTAGTTTTTAAAATGGGGTGTTTTATCAGGGTTTCTAATACATAGGCCCCACAAAGCCACTTCAGAACTCAAGAGGTACCTTAAAAAAAAGGCTTTTGAAATTTTCTTAAAAATATGAGAAATTGCTGTTTATGTTCTAAGCCTTGTAACGTCCAAGAAAAATAAAATAATGTTCAAAAAACGATGCCAATCTAAAGTAGACATGTGGGAAATGTGAACTAGTAACTATTTTGGGTGGTATAACCGTCTGTTTTACAAGCAGATGCATTTCAATTCTGAAAAATGTAATTTTTTCAAAATTTTCTCTAAATTTTGCAATTTTTCACCAATAAACACTGAATATATCGACCAAATTTTACCACAAACATGAAGCCCAATGTGTCACGAGAAAACAATCTCAGAATCGCTTGGGTAGGTTTAAGCATTCCGACGTTATTACCACATAAATTGAAATATGTCAGATTTGAAAAATGGGCTCTGAGCCTTAAGGCCAAAACTAGGCTGCGTCCTTAAGGGGTTAATGATAGACTTCAGTTCAATTCCTCTGCATCTTACATAATTTATTCATATACATTTGTATCAGGACAAACAGTAGAACAACATGTACATTATATTCATATTGTAGCCATCATTTCCTATTGCAGGTTAGCAAATGAAAACAAATACATGGTTGGCAGGGAACACACTGTCTTTTAGTTTTTATAAGTGTCCTTCATTGTTCAGTTTAGCAAAATTCTATTTCTATTTGGTTGTTTCCACAATAACCAGTGATTTATTTTTACAGGAGACTATTTTTATTTTTCTATACAAACTAGTTTTATACTGGGGCTGACGATAGTACAGAAAGGTAGCTAGGTGCTTTTCTGTGATCATGCCTGTTCGGGCATACTTTAGGTATGCCCTAAGTGGTGCCTGTGCATTTTATTATGCACAAGCATAATGTATTGGTTTATAGACATGCCAATAAATTATAATTAAAGAATGATTATAACATTTAGAAGATTTGTAGATAAATGGGACTGGATAAAATGTAAACAAAAATATTAATTGTTTATTTTTAAATAAATTTGCATAAAATACAAATAATGTAAAAAATGGTAAATTAATGTCATGAAACAGTAAATAACACATACTTGGTGTCTCTATAACCGCATCAACCTGTTTAATAGAGTAAACACATTATAAAGTTCTCTTCGTCATTCCAATTATTATTTTTCTGAATTTCCCCCAAAATAAAAATGAACATAAATTTACTGCTAGCTTGTCCTGGAAACAGCAACGTTAACCTAAAAAGTTGACATACAATAAAAAAAAAAAGTTATGCCTCTCTCAATTCCAGGGAATAAACAAGTAAAGAATTGTTTTGGTCCTCAAGGCTATGATTCACACGACAGTTAAAAACAGCCATGTAAAGGACGTTTTTTCTAACGGCCATTGCACGGCGGTTTTCAGTACAGTGAACTACTATGGCCCTCAAAAAAAACCATCTTCTATTTTCGGCCGTTTTCATGGCCGGCTGTCCCCTATAGAAGTCAATTAATCCGTTTCTAATGGCAGTTTTTTTCAGAAAGAGATCCTTGTGACGACTGATCCTGGCTCTCGGAAGGGAACTTCCCAGGCACAGCGCTACTTTAAGCGCTGAGCCCAGAGAAGCCCCTGACATCACTGTCCAGATATTGACATTGATGTCAGGGGGTTTCAACAATGGAGTACCCGGCAAGAGCATTGCAAGCGTTGGGAATGACCTTGACATCACTGTCCATATATGGACAGTGCCGATATGGGCATTGAGATGCCGATATCCCCGGCCAGACTATTTCCGATGCTCTGGCCAGGGATTCTGCTCCTAGAGGGCGCCCCTGACATCGCTGTCCATATATGGACTGTGCTGCCAAGGCTTTGAGATTCCGGAATCCTGGCCATAGCGCTGGCAACGCTCTGGCTGGGGATTCCGTTCCTGGGGAAGCCCCTGACATCACTGTTCATATAAGGACAGTGACGTTAGAGGCTTTGACATGCCGGAGTCCCCAGCCAGAGCTTTGGCACTGGAGGAGCCCCTGACGTCACTGTCTATATATAAACAGTGATGTTAGGGGCTTTAAGATGGCGGAATTCTGCCATCTCAAAGCCCCTAACATCACAGTCCAAGTATGACACATTGACTGTGTCGTTAATCCTCCCCTATTTTCAAATTTCCCTATTTTGATATATAGCATTCTGTAAGAATGGCATGCATGCTTGAATTTGCTTAAAAATAATCACTTTAGCATCAAACCATGGTTATGTTCGTCATTCATTAGATAGCTTATCGATCCTCAAAGATAAATTTGTGATACAAAGCATCCCATTTTAATTAGAACATTATTTGTGATGGAAATCCATGTCTTTGTTTAAGATCTAAATGTAATAAAAATACATCTAGTATTTCCACCAATAATGTTTTTGTTTTTTTTCTAACATATCTGACTCTTTACTGAATAATTTTGGTTATAAATGATTGTGTATGCCAGATTGTTATAGATCTGCAGTGCTTTTCTTCGCATTATAAACAGTCTGTTCATTATTGCTAGTTGACACCCCTCAAGTACCCTATGGTTGCATTTCATTTGTAAATGGAAAGTCATGATGGAAAATCATAACGGAATTTTGTGCCAGCTGCCTCCAATTTAATGTAGCATTTATGGATGTGGAAAAATTCAATCTGCTATGTGGTACAAGTTATGATCATCCTGGGGTTGATCTGCTAACTGTCTAGAAATTCAACTGGTACAAATGATACATTTGTTGAAAAAATCATATTTCAGTTTTTTATGCCTCTCAGAAAATTACAAGAAAAGACCAATGGGTCAAAAACTCACTATACCCATAGACAAATACCTTGGGGATCACTCTTGAGATTACTGGAGCTAAGAGAAGGGTTATTAGACTTTACAGGCAAACAGATGTCCCACGGGGTGAAAATTAAAAGGTAGTCTGAATTAGGGACCAAGTCAGATCTCAACCTCTTAACATACAGTACAGTGCTGGACATTACAAGGTATGGATATGGGCAAAAGTATTAAGTAGCTGCTCAAATAAACTGGCCATTATATGTATGGTCTAAATAGACCATAAGCCTATTTATCAGTCTGTCTATCTCCTTGTCACCTCCAGATGAATGGAAAGGGGTTCCCATTGCAGACAAAGCAATAGAGCATCATAAACTTTTTTCTAAAGGGGGAGGCAAAGCAGATGTCACTTGGAACACATATGCTGTAGACATGCTTTATGCTTTTGTTTTGTAGGGAGTTTATTGGTTGTACGGCTTAGTGTACCTGTAGTTCTTTTGTACATTGTTCAGAATTACAGTAATATATTTTTATGATCAGACAATAACTCTTGAATGGGGGCCAAACCTGCACAATTCTGTACTTTGTGAAGATTTAATATAGTGAAAACCTAGAATCAAAGCTCAGTTATGTGCTAGCACTATAAATAGCAGAATGCCAGATGCATGGCTCCTCGGTTGCCATAACAGAGCACTATAAAAACTGCTGATTTTTTCTTATAGAATATGTAAATACTTTCATTACAGTTGCTAGAACTTTTAAGAAATATATGCAGACGTGGAGATGTGTTTATATATGTATTTAGTGAGTTAGGCAAAAGCAGTCCTTTGCACATGGGTTTTAAAGCAACTAATCTTAATAATTGCTTTAAAGCACACCTGAGTTTTCATTAAAAAGTTCAAAATTGTCATTCTCCTTATAACCCAGTGATGTTATAACGTTCTACCCGCACTGTAGTGCTTTAAAGTGTAACTAAACCGTCAAACTTCTGACATGTCAGAGTGACATCAAAAGTTTTGATCGGTGAGGGTCCGAGCACTGAGACCCCCACCAATCAGTAAAACAAAGCGGCAGACGCACTCGAGTGAGTGCTGAGCCGCTTGGTGTCTGATCGGCTTTTTCCGGGAAACCGATGTAGTGGTGTACAGGCCCATAGACTTTCTATTGAGTCCATGCACCGTTACATCGGCTTTCTGAGAAAAGCCGATCAGAAACCAAGCGGCTCAGCGCTCACCCGGGTGCTTCAACTGCTTCGTTCTAGTGATCGGTGGGGGTCTCAGTGCCCAGACCCCCACCAATCAAAACTTCTGACATGTCACTATGACATGTCAGAAGTTTGTTGAAAGTTTAGATAACCTTTAAGAATTTGTATTCATCTCCTATTTCTTATTTCAGCTGCTCCGCTATTTTCTGGTCTCTCCATAGCGGGGGGGCATGTCATTGAAATACCAATCTGACAGTACAGTACAGTGCGGACTTCTTACCCACACTTCCTAGCATGCCTTGCAGCTCCATCAGAAGCGCGGATTATCTTAAACCAATAGGCTTTAACTAAATGTAACTATATATTTACTAATCTCTCCTTATATTAACAGCCAGTTCATCGCATGTAAACACTAATCTTTGGTTCTACCGTTGCGCTAAAAATGCATGTCTTGCCATGAATCGCATTAAAAAAAAGCGCATTTTTAGCATGACGTGAGAATCCAGCATTAGAGCTTACGTTCAGCTTTCTAGTTAATATCGGGTGATACTTGCAGCTAACATTAAAACCGCATAACGCAAAGTGCACATGGAGTCAGAGAAATGGAGGGATATCGCAGGCAATAGAGAAGTGTCGGTAAAGCAGATTATAAGAACCATACACTGGAGAGAAAGAGGAAGGTATGTATGAAATAGATTAGGAAACAAGAACGCTGGCTTGCTGAAACGGAAAATAGGTATAACAGCAGAAAGAGAGAAACAAGCAGATATTACAACGATTACATGAGAGAGCAGTACTACGAAGAGAACTTACATGTGTCCCGGGAGGGGTGGACCGCGGATTACAGAAAGGGATACACCTAGTGGCAGGAACTTAATACAGACTTTGCAAGGATAAAACAGAAACATTTTTGAAGAAAGTAAATTGCAAAGTTGCTAGATATGAGGTATACTACTAGATTAGCACAAGTTGTATGAAAGTTAGTGTCCATTTAATTTAATACCATGGAGTTATTAAATGTCGGCATGTTAGCCTCTGTTCACACTAGCCTTAATGCTTTCCTTTACAGAGCAATGACATCTATGCCAGATCTGTTTTCAAACTGGTATTGGTGAATCCTGACGGACATCATTAATGGGGTTTTTCAGGGTTTTGGATTTTCTAATGGCAAGAATAACAACCGCAAACTGCGCTATTCTTGCTATCGAAAGTGCAAAAAAGACCAATGGGCCCATTAGGCTCAGTGAGCCCATTAACCTATGTGTTAATAGAAAACATTGTCCATTTGGTTATTATGATTGCAAAATATTATACAAGCAGGGATTTTCCAGTAGAATGCACACATTTCCATTATAGCATGTGTGTTTACAGTCCGATCAACACAATTTGGCTTCTCTTATTACACAAGTTTCTACATGCCAAATTTATTTAAATACCCATAAAAACAGTTATTATACGTAGAAAAGGAAAAATCATAGTGAGTAAACGACAAAGAGTTCCAATACCGGGTTGTACTTACAAAGGTTGATGGCTGTAAACAGCTTATCTTACTGAATGGATGGCTTTTGTGATTATATTGATGGGAAGCCCCTTCCCCCTCAGTTTTAAGTTCTTTTGGTGGTAGCCATGCCCTTTGGCAAAATACATTGTTATGCTTTTCTTGTGTAGTATCAAAGCCTCTAAGAGGCCTTAGTGCACTTTCTTGGTAAATAGGGCATGTGGCCTGAATGACTAACTAATAAGTATTGGTACTTAATTGTCTTGTACATACAAAAGAATGTGATCTTATTCATGTAAAAAATAAAAATAAATCATTATGCAGATGTTCCTCTCAATGGCTTCCCAAACAACACACTGGTAACGGGCAAGTCGAATACCAGTTCTTATTTGTCATGTAAGACATTGGAAACTCAAAATGCATTTGATAGAGAAAATGGTAACATACAATTAAGGTTGAGTTTTTTTTATATGGAGTAATTGCAGTCCACAAGGCTCTGGAAAAAAGGCTAGAAAGAATAATTTTCTACAAATCCCTGCATTCAAATGCTAAGTGGGCAATAAAATATGCAGACATTTTCAAATGCAGTTCCCATCAGAAAAAAAAACAAACTCCTAATGTCGATGCCATGGTACGTGAAGAAGAATAACAGGATAATTTACTCTCTGACATATGGCAGCTTTTTGTATGCAAATTTTGGAATTAGGCTAGGGCTAATGGCAGACTGTCAGACGACTGTACTGCCTGTATTATTCTAAAGGGGTTATCTGGAATTACATACTTTTCCCCCTTAATAGAGGTGTTTATTTCATCAAAATATCAGACCTACTCATATAAATTAATTGAAAATTCAGAGCTGTGAAATCCCATCTCCCCTCCCCCGCAATACCTGCTGCTACATATAAACATGCCTTGGGTGTGCCCGGTCTGGACATTGTATGGTAAACTATGGCATTCAGCTGGTCGTAAAATGTATTGGAGGGTGCAGGCACAAGACAAGGGCAGGTTACTGCTGTATTCTGTACAGTGCTCAGAAATTTCCGTACAATGTACAGAGGCCAAGTGTAGTCCAGATTGAGCCATGGCCACAATTTTAACATGAGGCCACTGACATTGGGGCTGGTACTGAAGGGAAATGGCACTGAATTTTGAAATAATGCATATTGCACTGGTAAATTTATGAAATAAACATAAAAAGAATAAGTATGTAAAACTGGTCATAATGAGATGTGACCATGACATGGAGATGAAGTTTACTGCATCTTCACTCTCATCTAAGACCACTTGAAACAATGGCAGGCTGTCCCTTTGCCCTGGAAACATCATAAATAGTGCAGTCACTAAGAGAGCATTAATGCTTGCGCTGCTATTGATCCATGGAAAGATCATTGAAAAAATGTCTCTAGTAGCCCTCCTGCATACTGTCCTCCGTTGTTTTGTTTTTTTGCCAAGACAATTTAGAGTTAATTTATATTTTTATTGACTGAGGAGACCATATCTGGCCATACACTGGTGGTTTTTGTCAGAAAAGTCAGATCTCTACCATTTATTGCCTCTATTCGGCCTTTTATATGAAAAAGACAAATATATATGTGAAAAACTGGATCCGATCTGTTAAATACTTTTAGCAGTTTTCGAGTGCAATTTTTGGCCAATATTTGAAAAGTAATTTCTGCCAAATGACAGATGTGCCCCTATCAATAGAAACCCGGGTTACAGATAAAGGCAGATGCTCAGACCAGGTCAAAGATCAAGGCAAGGATCGATTGGCATTTTATTGTTTCAACTTATGGCATAATTGTCCAGAATGACAACCTTCCATTTTTTAATGTTTTATTGTGTAATCACATTTAATCTCAGCAGATTGAATCGTTTGTTTTCTTTTATACTGATCAAGTGAAAATGAACCTATACAAAGTCATCTGTGATGATTGACTAGTGTTTTCCTGTGTATATTATTGCAAAGTTGCAAACTTTTGGTTTCCTTACGCCCTAAGTATAAAGCCTTTTCTCAAGCCAAAACCAGGAACAGAACCTAAAAAGAACAAATATAGAAATCCAATATAGAGATCCAATTATGGTTTTGGCTTAAAAAAATGCATGCAAAAGCTGCAATGTGTGTACAAGGCCGAAGGCTAGATTCACACAGAATGGAATGCTGCAGCGTTTTGCAGCAAGAACACATGTGGATTTCACCTCTTCTACATTATAAATGGTAAAATCCACAGTAAACATCCAGAACACAATGAGGATGCTGCGAATTTGAAAATCTGCAGCATGCTCTGATGTCATCAACATGGCTGGGACTGCAATCCAATGCGGATTTTCCGCATGGAAAATCCACAGCGTTTCCTACCTGTGTGAGTCCAGCATTAGGCTTTGTTTACACAGTGCAGATTTTGCATGTATTTTTGAAAGCCAAAAACAGGAACGAAATCTAAACTGAAGAAATATATAGAGGTAGACCTTATAGGTCTGTTCTCCTGGATCCAATTCTGGTTTTGTCTTAAAAAGTGCATGCAAAATCTGCAGCAAATCTGCACTGTGTGAATAAGGTTTTGGTTTTCTTTGATGTTCCAAGAATGTTCCTTTGTTCCTATGTCACTTTAGCATACTAATGAGCAGCATGTGTTCTGGATTTCAAGAACAAAGCTCCATTCAGGCGCAATGCACACGATACGTATTTTCTGGACGAAAATGACCTGCGGTGCTTTTTTAGAATCTGCAGCATGCCAATTTATCTTGCATTTCCGCTTGCGAATTGTATCTGCCTAGTGCTGTGGAAAATCGGACCAAAACCCACAGCATGAAAACGCGCCGAAAAACGAATCAAAATGTAAAAACCACACCGAAAAACGCATGATTAGATGCCGTTTTTAACTGCGAATTCCCTGCGTATTGCTGCGGTTTTGGTGTGTATTTTCGGCAGCAAAATATGCAACGTAGTCTAAGGCTGGATTCACACGAGCATTTTACGTCCGTAATGGACGGAACATATTTCGGCCGCGAGTCCCGGACCGAACACACTGCAGGGAGCCGGGCCCCTAGTATCATAGTTATGTACGATGCTAGGAGTCCCTGCCTCTCTCCGTGGAACTACTGTCTCGTACTGAAAACATGATTAAAGTACAGGATAGTTGTCCCGCAGCGAGGCAGGGACTCCTAGCATCGTATATAACTATGATGCTAGGAGCCCGGCTGCCTGCAGTGTGTTCGGTCCGGGACTTGCAGCCAAAATACGTTCCGTCCATTACGCACGTAAAATGCTCGTGTGAATCCAGCCTTACACTAAGGAAATTAAAAATGTAGGGTCTATAATTGTGCATCAAAATATTATTGTACAATATAATCGGTGCATCAGAATGGGTAGTAGTCATATCTTTTATATCATTTGGATATATTTTTTTTAAAGAACATGTAGTGTTTGATAGTATGACAAAATGATGGTTCGTAAACAGTGTGGAAAAAAAAATAAATCTATGAAAGTATTAGTTCTGTTGAGTACTTCAGTTTGCTCATGTCTAGTTTTTAAAAAGCTTTGTTCATAATCCTATTTACAATTACATTTTACTTTGCTGGGGCAGCTAAAGCATTAAAAGGTAAGTTATCTTATTGACATCCAATAGAATCATTATAAAGCTGGGCACACATCTTTTTATATGAACACCAAAAAAATAAGTAAGAAAAAAATAATTAATAATGATCACACAAGCTTTTGCTTTAGACCGTCCACTCATTTTCCCAATCGGTCATGCTGAATTAGAGGTCCGCTTTGAATTGGTCGACAGAACTTCTGTGTTAGTAATTTGACTTGCATGCCACCTATTCCTGACATACAAATGTACTATATTTTTCACCAATCTGTAGATCATTAAAACAATGGGAAATATTTACTATTGGTGCTGCGCCAGAATCCCAGCCTTAGGGGGGATTCACACGAGCGTGATTTGGCAGCGTGTAGACCGCGTGGTTTTCGCACGGCACGCAATGCCCTATAGAAGTCTATGGGGCAGTACACACAGTCCGTGTATTTTGCGCAGCGTTTTATCGCTGCGCAAAATACGCGACAGGTTCAATAACTCTGCGTATTTCACGCATCACGCACCCATTGAAGTCAATGGGTGCGTGAAAACCAGGCAGGTCGCACGGAAGCTCTTCCGTGTGAACTGCGTGTTTGCGCAACAGCTGTCAAAAGGATGAATGGAAACCGAAAAGCACCACGTGCTTTTCTGTTTCCAAGCATCCAAACGGAGTGTCTTTGCGAGGAGCGAACCCCGACAACCGAAGCTAACTTCACCGGGTTCGGCCAAACTCGTTTTGGCCGAACCCGGCAAAAAAATTTCCGGTCCGCGACGTCGGAAGACATTCACTGTGCATGGTGCTGAAAGAGTTAAACTGTTTCAGCACCATGGACAGTGACTTGCGATCCCAAAATACATGAACCTGTAAAAAAAAAACGAAGTTCTAACTTACCGATTACTCCTGTCTCCTTCCTGCAGTCCGACCTCCCGGGATGACACTTCAGTTCAAGTGACAGCTCCAGCCAATCACAGGCCAAGCACAGGCTGCAGCCAATCACAGGCTGCAGCGGTCACTTGGACTGCCGCGTCATCCAGGGAGGTGGGGCCCGATGTCAAGAGAGGCGCGTCACCAAGGACGCGTCACCAAGGCAACGGCCGGGAAGTTCTCGGTAAGTAGGAACTTTATCTTTTTTTTTTACAGGTTTTTCGCTGTTGTGTTCGGCATTCACTGTCGAGGGTGCTGAAAGATTTAGCTCTTTCAGCACCTTGGACAGTGACGGGCGTCGACAAGCCTCATCTCTATGATGCCGGCTGCGCGAAAATCACACAGCCGCGCATCAGACACGCATGACACACGCAGCTGTCAAATGGTTTTTGCGCTCGCAAAACGCCGCGTTGTTTGCGCGCGCAAAAACGCAACGCTCGTGTGAATCTGCCCTTAGTTGCACTAGAACAGATAGTTGCAACTTGCCCTCGATAAGGGGCGTGGCTTAAGATGCACCAAAATTTTTCCGCAAACAAAGTTGTCTAATGTAAGCCAATCAAGAGGTGGTATAAAATTAGATAGAAGTGTCTAAAGGTGCCCCAAAGTTATTATCCAGCAGGAGTCACTGTGATAGTCTAATTCTGAGCTGTCTATGACCGTTTTAGTAAACCTGCCCCATTGTGTCCTGTTTTCCCTGATCATTTCAACCCATTATTATCATTTTAATACCTAAAAATTAAGCATATGCTATTTAAAGTGGTTTTCCACTTTCTGAAAACTGATGACCTATCCCCCAGATAGGTCCTCAGTATATGATCGGTGCATGTTCTACACCCGGACCCCGCACCGATCCGGCACTCCGGCTGCCTCCGGGCCCCAGACAATGATGCCGAAAGCAGATGGCTCCGGTCAACGAATAGTGACCGAGCTGCAGTATTCCAGCTCTGCTCCTATTCTTTGACCAGAGCCATCTGCTTTCGGCTCCAACTACTGCAGCCCGTTCCAATCATCCGGTGCACGGAGGAAGCCAGAGTTTCGGATCGGTGCGGGGTCCTGGATGTCAGACACGCACTGATCATATACTGGTGACCTATCCTGTGGATAGGTCATCCGTTTTTAGACAACCCCTTTCATTCTCCAAACTAAAGTACACCGGAATCATTCAAAACTAGTTCTGCTTAAACCGAAACATTGGCCTAAGTGACTTATTGTTTTTTTTTTGCATGCTTTAAATTTGTTTTCACTCTATTCCTAAAGGTGCTTTTACACTGGCCGATAAGCGGCCGGTGCAGCAAGTGCCGAATAACGAGACATCGCTGATCGTCGCTCACTCGCTTCTGTCACACAGAGCTGTGGATGGCAACGAGCGCTCGTTACTCGGATAGCTCATCCCCATACAATATTACCATGTCGGCAGCGCGTCTCCCTGTTTACACAGGGAGATGTACTGCCAACAACGATAATTTTTCATTTTTTTAAAACGATACGACCAGCAGATGATCTTTACAGATGATTTTTACATTTCGGCCTCCTCCACACAGTGGTACATAGAGTTTCTATGGTACAGTAATACCGTATTCTATTCAAAAAGCATGAGAATACCTTTGTAATACTTCATCTGATGGAACATGGCGTTATTGTTTTCTGTATGCCTCCAGTGATTTATGTATGCCATTGGAGGCGTGAGGAGGTATAGTGGTACAATATAGGTCCATAGACTTCTATGGGTGCCTTAGGGCTTGTCCACACAGAACGGAATTGTTGAAGAAAATTTCTGCAGCAATTCCGTTGAAAGTCAAAGGCTTCAGAGACATCTCTGAAAAATGCAGCAATTCTGGATGCTTTCCGCAGCAGGAATTGTCATGCTGCAGTCCGAAAAATACGCACCGCAGGTCAATTTCGGCTCGGAGATTTTACGCAGCATGTGGATGAGATTTGTTAAATCCCATCCACTATGCTGCTACTGTATTCTGCTGCATTATTTCCGTCCAGCAACCCGGCAATTCCGCAGCGTGTGGACGAGCCCTTACTATGGTTCTGTACAACTTAGGACTTGTATGGAGCAATAATATCATATATAGTACATATTAAGTCAAATCTATGTCCTTACATATAAACATATATATACATGCTTGATAAAGGTCCTATAGCAGGACGGATATATATATATATATATATATATATATGGGTCCTATAGCAGGACGGATATATATATATATATATATATATATATATATATATATAGTAATCCAAAAAACAGACAGCACACCGTAGTTGAAGTGTAAAAAATGAGGGTACTTTATTGCCCCATGTGCGACGTTTCAGCTCTATCCTCTAGCGCCTTTCTCAAGCCTTTTTCAATGAGCCCGTTCTTTCTGCGGTCCGGGTTCCAGGGCCATGCACGGACCATGGAAACCACGGTCGTGTGCATGGTCCCATTGGAATGAATGGGGCCGCAATTCTCCCGTGGATTTTCGGGGGAATTACGGCCGCAAAAGCACGTTCGTATGCATGGGGCCTTAGGCTACATTCAGTTGTTTTAACCGCCGTCACACGGACTACGTATATGCTCGTCTAAATGATACATAACAGTTTTTCTGATGTCATGAGATGATTGTCTGGGTACTGCATTTATACAAAGATATTTTACTCAGTGATCAAAACAATTCGAGGAAAGATACTCTCCATTATGCAAAAATAAAAGGCTGCTTAACCACATAATGTTTTCTTTAATGTAGTCCCCCTTTATATGCTATTATAATAGATATAAGTTTAGAGAAACATTTGTGTAGGTCACATCCAACTTTTGTCTATTTGGGCTCTGTTTATGTTTTCGAACGGATCCTAGAGATGCAGACAACGCTATTTTTTCCATAAAAAATACCGTAACCCCTGATGGAAAAAATATAATGCAAATAAATCTTACTCAAAATGATTACTGCTACAATTGGTTTGTTAACTACTATTATTGATTTATTTTGTTAATTTATAAAATATGAAGTCGGCACACTAAATTTAAGAAGTATGAACCTTTAGCAATTTGTATTACTACTAACACATATACTAGAAACCTGAATCTCTCCATATAAGCCCATATAAAATTTGTATTCTTGGATGTGTATACACGTAACTGTATTTCATATAATTGATAACAGTAGCAATATTGCTGTTATTGTTTTTATTATTATTTTTACTTCTTTCTTTTAATTAATATTCTGTATATTACCATATTTTCATGATTAAATTTCCCCTCTAAATTTACCTTTTTTTTGTTTTAAAATAATTTACACAAAAAGAAGGCAAGACGAAGAGGAAGAAATCAATAAAATGGAATCTTCACATACTCTCTTGTGAAACCCTGTTCCCAGAGCTGAAATCCATTCACATTTTCAGATGGAATTGATGTCATTAATGATAAAGTTGGAATCCTTTATTCACAATTAATCTCGTTTGACATGAAAATGGAATTAAATTAATCATTATTTGTGCTATTTTTTTTTTTTGTCTGATACTTCACACAATTTCTGAGACAATAAAAGGGTAAATTTATCAAGGTGACAGCTTTTCACACTCAGAAATCAGTTAATTGTTGTCAGCTATAATGTCAAAGATCAAAGTTTAGGTCACACAGTCAACATAACAGGAATTTAACCCCTTAATGACCAGCCTATTTTAGACCTTAATGACCAGGCCATTTTTTAAGTTTTGTCCATCGTCGCATTCCAAGAGCTATAACGTTTTTATTTTTGCGTCGACATAGCTGTATAAGGTCTTGTTTTTTGCGGGACAAGTTGTACTTTTTAATAGCACCATTTTGGGGGACATATTATTTATTGATTAACTTTTATTTGGGGTGAAATAGAAAAAAACATGAAATTTTGCCACTCTTTTTCGCATCTTAAATCTACGCCGTTTACCGTGTGATATAAATAACACAATACCTTTATTCAGCGGGTTGTTACGAATGCAACGATACCAAATTTGTATAGTTTTTGTATGTTTTACTACTTTTACACAGTAAAAACGCTTTTTTTTCAAAATTATTTGTTTTTGTGTCTCCATATTTGAAGAGCCGTAACGTTTTTATTTTTTCGCCGATGCGGTTGTATGAGGGTTTTTTTTTTGCGGGAAGACTTGTAGTTTTTATTGGTACCATTTTGGAGTAGATGCGACTTTTTGATCACTTTTTATCACATTTTTTTAAAGTCAGTATTCACAGAAAAGAGCAATTTTTCCATAGTTTTTTATTACATTTTTTACGGCGTTCACCGTGCGGGTTAAATAATGTAATAGATTTATAGTCGGGGTCGTTACGGATGCGGCGATACCAAATATGTGTAACTTTTTTACTTTATTTTGTTTTTTTAATAGTAAAGCAGTTTGTAAGGGGAAAAGCTGGGTTTTTAATTTTTGTTCACATTTTTTTTTTCATTATCTTTATGAAACTTTTTTTTCACTTTTTTACTAGTCCCATTAGGGGACTATAATATGCGATTCTGCGATCGCATTTATAATACACTGCAATACTTTTGTATTGCAGTGTATTACTGCCTGTCCGTTTAACACGGACAGGCATCTGCTAGGTCATGCCTGCGGCATGATCTAGCAGGCATTCACTCCAGGCAGACCTGGGGGCCTTTATTAGACCCCCGGCTGCCATTGGAGACACAGACACTCGGCGATCGAATCGCCGGGTGTCGGTGGGGGAGAGAGGGAGCTCCCTCCCTCTCTCCAAAACCACTCAGATGCGGTGCTCGCTATTGAGCACCGCATCTGAGGGGTTAAACGGGTGAGATCGATACTAATATCAATCTCACCCGGCAGAGCAGGGACGCTCCCAGCCCTCAGCTGCCTCTGGCAGCTGAGAGCAGGGAGATTTGACAGCTCCCTGCTCTGTTTACTTATTCCGATGCCGTGACGTAAAAAGTCTATGGCATCGGAATAAGGCCCGTTAGTGACCGACGTAGAAACACGATGGGCCGGTCACTAACGGGTTAAGAGAGAAGGGCAGTTGTTGATGTATTGGTTTATGTTCAGGATTATTTACATGTGAGAAATAGGGAAGAGATCTAGCGTTTTATGGTATGAGGCTCCACAAATACCCACATCATGCCAGCCTTTACGACAGACTATGGGTTGCGTGAACCGAACCTGTATTTTCTGTACTACATTTGCCGGGAATCAGAAAAGAATTTGTAATTTTCTCTGCCATTCTGGGTTGTTATCATATCACTCCCATTCCTAACAATAACATTATAATAAGGAGTGGCTGATAATAAATGGCTTTACAAATCTTATATACCATGTAGTCCTGAAATGTGTACCTTGTGTTTTTTAACTTAACATTTTGGGTTGTTTTCCGTTGATGTCTATGAATGTTCTCATTTCCTGACTAGTAAATAAGAAAAAAGTTAAATTGTTAATTTTATATTTCTTAAAAATAAAATTCCCTCTCGCATACAGTGCAGTATAATGCAGCAATTATTATAGTTGGTGCGCTGTGCGAACCTGGTCTAAAGGTGACCATATACATTAAATAACTGTCAGCTGAGTGGTCGTTAGGCTTACAGTCGTTTCTCCTGACTCCGCATAAACATGCCCGTTCTGCTTGGCCAGGCAGTCATGTTTATTTCAATGAGGGGAGGGGATTAAGCTGCTGCCAGACCCCTCTGATGGCAGCTTATTTCCTGTGGAACAAAGGACCGGGTATGTTGAAATATAACATACCCGTTCCTCCTTTCCCTTGACATCTGTCTTGACTCGGAAGGCCCCCATACACCAAAATGGTGGCTAAGGCTGAGTTCTGTCTAATTTGTGTGGGCACCCTTAAGTGTCTCTGGTGCACATGTTACTTAATAACTGTTGAAATTCTGTAATATGTGTTATCTGCAATGACCATGAGAAGAAAGTCTGTGTTTCTCAACTTCATCAGGAAGCCAATTAGATGAAGTGCTTCCTGTGGAAAGTACTTTCTGAACAATGAGCTCTGAATGAAACTTGCTGTGGCAAACATAAGCATACAGACAATGTTCAGTAGGTTTATAAACGTTAGCATCTAAGGCCTCGTTCACTTGAGCGTGTCCGTTTCTTGCGCGCGAATAACAGAGCGTTGTCCTTCAGATTGTTCGCGTATGACACGCATATATCGCACGTTTTACACGCGTGTGAAAAATGGAAGGAGGAACTTTTCAAGCTAAAATTTGGTCCCAACCCCCTGGGAACACCCACAGGAAGGTCACATTGTCGGGATTCGCCATTTCCTATTGCTGTACAGCATAGAGAGAGGTTTGTGTGATTCCTGTGCTTGTTGAGCTTTGATTTTAGAGTACTTTTTTTTTGTGTGAACATGACATCCAAAGCTATGGACCGTGTTCTTATCATATGTCTGATCTCTCGCACATATGGAGAACGACGCCATATGGTGGAGGAAGAACCGAGGAGGAGGCGGAATTGGTTTCATCCCATTGTCTCCCAACGTAATTACAAAGGGCACTTCCACACACTTTATGAGGACCTGCGGCTGCATCCGGCAAAATTTTAGTCCTTCTATCGGATGTCAGTCGCAACTTTTGATCGGCTGCTGGAGGAGCTGTGTTCCGGCCTAACCTTCAAGAATACGAACATGAGACGCAGCATTTCGCCTGAGGAATGTCTCATCATCACCCTGAGGTAAGAATACATACTGTCTGTTTTAAAACTAATCTCCAGTGTGCTAGTGTAGAACTATAATAAAATGCCTTCAAATTAGACATTATAAATTAGTTTGTGTAATTAAAGTCATTTTCGTTCATTTATCTTCAGAGTCCTTGCCACTGGAAATTCGTTTGCGTCCCTTCATTTCGAATTCCTAGTGGGGACGTCGACCATTTCTGGAATTATCAGGTTCACCTCTGATCTAATCTGGCGTCAACTAAAAGATACTGTGATGCCTCAACCCACAACAGAACAGTGGATGAGTATAGCAGATGGGTTCATGACCAACGCACAATTCGCCAACTGCATTGGGGCGCTGAGCGGAAAACATATCCTGGTAAGGAAGCCGCCACACTCAAGGTCCCGTTTCTACAATTACAAACAGTATTTCTCGGTAGTACTGTTGGCCTTGGCAGACAGTCAATACCGGTTTGTAATTGTAGATATCGGTTCCTATGGAAGCACTGCTGATGCTGGCATCTTCAGGGCTTCCAGAATGGGTCAGCGGCTTCTGAGCAACCAGCTAGGCCTCCCTGAACCCCGCCTACTGCCCGAATCTTGTGGATCCCCAGCACCATTTGTGATAGTGGCAGATGAGGCCTTTGGACTATCCACCCATCTTATGCAGCCCTTTCCTAGGCGTGCTTTGGACGACCGAAGGTGCATATTCAATTACCGGCTTACCAGGGCTTGTCGCTATGGGAAGTGCGCCTTTGGTATTATGTCAAACAAATGGAGAGTGTTCATGTCAACATTATAAATGGATGCAGACAATGTAAATTTAGTCCTCAAAGCATGTATCATCCTGCACAACTACACACGAATGTACGACGCAACATCTGATGGTGACGTGGAACATCTCATGCCCACTAGATCATTGACTATTGACAACACAGCGAAAGGAAGACCGGGACATCTGGCCTCCGAACTTGGGAATTCTTTGCTGATTATTTCCTGAGCGCCGAGGGTGCAGTTCCCTGGCAGCAGAATGCTATCCGCTTGTGATGCCACGCGTGAAGTTTACTGTTGTTATTCTTTAGGTACATTGTTTTAGTTTAGGTACATAGTTATTTAGTTTTATTTCTGATTGGTTAGTTAGTGTAGGAACACGCAAGACAATGAGGACCCTTGACGCCGGTTGTGGGCTTTCATATTTAGGTCAAAATATAAATGGCAAGGTTTACAATATACATTTTTTAAATTCTTGACCCTTTACAAATATATTTTTTTAGCTGAATATCCACTAATACCTAATTTTTTTTAGAGCTAAGTATTTTTGTATATATTAGTTTTGTTAATAAAAATTTTGAAAATGGAAAATCTGATGGTGTGTTTAAAAGTTAATTGTTGCAAAAGAAAGTAAAAATATGAAAATCATGTTGAGCCTCCAAAAAAAGACTATAGTTCTTTTACAACACAATACTTTATAAAAAAAAAACATAAAACAGACCATAAATAACAGTCAAAAGGCAGAGTCTGTTAATAAATAAAAATAACCTTTTCTCTTTTTGTAACTTCAGATCAAATTACAAATGATACAAGTCGGGAGAGGATGGTGAAACAGTTGATGGACTTGCCTCCATTCGCTCAGAGGGTGGTTGCGCAGCAGGTTGCCAAGGAGGTGGATTGGCGTAAGGATCGTGTGGATGGTAGTACCCACCATGATTAAAATTTGGAGGTTCTGGAGCTATTTGGCGTTAAAAATATGGACGATGCTGCGGAATAGGAGGAGGTGGTGAAGTATAGCTCTTTTGACAGATGTGACTGTGGGGTAGTGTGGCCAAATAGCAGCCAGTGCTCCAATGAAGTAAAGCACTCAATGGGGTCATTGGGGGGGGGGGGGTTACTGCTTCAAGTATGATCATCACCGCGGATTGAGTTCTCAGGCGACGCTCCACAGGGATACGGCACAAAAAAAAAAGCCATAGACAGAACAAATGTGTCCACCTCCTCCTCAGGCTGATGTGACAAGTAATCCTCTCTCCACAACGCCCACTTGGTCAAAAAGTAAAACACACCCAGTTCTCCATTAAGAAACTCATTAGCATAAAGATAATATAGGTCATAACTCCGTCAAAATTGATCGTTTTTCGAAATAAAAAAACACTGCTGTAATCTACATTACAGCGCCGATCACATCATGTACAAGATAGGCCACTTATAATGTGGTGACAGAACCTGAAAATGCACATTTACATTGTTATCTCCCTTTGTGACAATAATGTTATGCAAGAGGACCCCATGCTATCAGCTGGCATTAGGGTGGGGGTGGTATTTGTAAATTTTTAAAGCAATTATCCAAAATAGGCAAGCACTTTACAAGATCCATGGACTGAGAAGAATGCTTACAATTTCAAGCGATAATCAAAGCTAATTTGATGGAAATGGAAATGTAAGTCTAGGTTTTCTAGCAGATTTAGATTAGATTATTATTTTATTTTATACTTTATTTCTATCAGGCAATAAAAACAGATATTTAATGCATAATTACAATGAGTTAAAATCAATACAGATAATAAGCAAAATTATTATTTAAGTCCAAAGGAATACAGTCACAGAATTTGTCCTTATACCTCATATTTTGAATTGAAAAACGTATTTTCCTAACTGTTGCAGTTTTAGGATGCTCACTTGGGCTACTATTTGAAAATGCATAAAAAAATCTTTGGAAAGCGAGAGGAATATTTACTTAATCTTCATATTCACAGCAGCCTATAGTAGCATTGAAAACAAACTGTGAAAAGTCTATTTTCTTCTGTGCAATAGTAACTTAGCTGTCCATCTCATAAACTGTTTGGTTACAAAATATGATTTTCTAATAACCATAAATTGTAGATCCCTTGGTAGAAGTAGGAGAAGAAAACCGCATTTACAATGATATTGTTAAAAATAAAAACTTGCATTAGACGTCTATTTAGGCTCACAGCAAATTATTTTGTTGAAGAGGTTAGTGAAGCCCCGACATTCACAGTTTCTTCTCACTTTAGCAAGGAGATAAATCTCCAGTGTGTCAGTTCTATGGAAACCAGACTAGAGAAAACTATCTATGAGATCACGCAAGACCATTTTTGCTGTTAAATAGAAGAGATCTAAATTAATTCAAAAAGTTGAATACAAAAGAAAAACTTGTGAAGATATGTAGGTATAGAAATTATTTTGCCGACATAGTTTTTCCCCCCTTAATCTAGTCACAAACATTTTAGAAAAACATGCTAATAGTTGTTAATTTAGACAACATTTTGTAATGTAATATCTTACAATTATTTCTCGAATGTGAAAACAATAGATCTTCTTTCAAGTATTTAAAAACTCCCCTTTTAGTCAAGTTTAGAGGAGACGGTCCATTATATTTAGCCAACATTCATTAGAGCAAAGAAAAGAACCAATGTTTTGGTGATTTGGGTAGATATTAAAAAAAATCTTAACGGGGATGTCCAGGATTAGCAAAAGAAAATGACTTCTTTCTTTCAAAAGCAGGGCCACACCTGCCCACTGGTTGTGTGTGGTATTACAGCTCAGTCTTATTTACTTCAATAGGGCTGAGCTACAAAACCGGACACAGCGCATGGACAGGTGTGGCACGGTTTCTGAAAAAAGCAGACATATTTTTATTATAATGGACAATCCCTTTAAGTCAACTCAGTTAAGTTGTTGATTGATAGCTGTGGATATGTAATATTCCCACGTATATACAAGAAATCTAAAAAAAAATGCCCCTAGTTTATTCCTATGGATGTGTTGCATGTTGCTGAAATATCTCTTAATTTTATATTTCATCACTAGAGGACAGAAATATCTTAACATTAAGGCCCCGTGATGTTGATATAAGCAGTTTAATAATAAAATAACCATTTAAGAACTAATCCAATTTGTCCATAGTTTTTTTTGTTTATGAATGGCACTGTGCAAGTTGAAATTGGCCAATATAAATAATATGTTAGGCTCTGTTCACATCTGCATTGGGGTCCCGTTCTGACGTTCTGTCCGAACGGGACACCGAGCAGACACAAACTGACATCGACGGAAACCAGAGGGTTCCGTCTCTATCACCATTGATTACAATGGTGACGGAGCCAGTGCCCCTCGTCTCCGTTTGTCTCTTTTGTGCACCGGATCAGTAGTTTTGCCGGAAGCAATAGCGTAATCGCTTACGTAATGATTTGGAATACTTTGTATTTCAGAGCATTATTGCCTGTCATTATAACAATGCCTGGCAAACTATTAGGCAGATCACAACAACTGTTTGGGATTACAAAAACAGTCAAGCTCTCTGTGCTATGCTGTTTCCATAACTCCCATAGAAGTTAATGGGAGTTATTGAAACAGCATAGAATAGAGAGCTACACTATTTCCTGTAAGAATTATAGTTACGGAAACAGTGTAGCACAGTGTACTCATCTGTTTCTGTAATCCTGGCCACCTCTGCACTGATTCTTTGTCTGGAATGTAACGGCCACCTTACCAGATGAGATGGGGTTTTGAGACACCTATTCTGGGGATAGTTGTGTGTCCCAGAGGCGGGACCTGCATCTATCAGCTATTTATGGATAATTGTCTAAGATGGGAGCACCCCTTTAAGGGCTTTATAGTAAAGATAAATATCAAAATATACTTAACTGTATTAAACTATTTTAACGTTTTTGCCCTTTTGCACGTGTCGATGATCGGGGTAACAGAACCCTCATTCCTGATCATCGATCCGTGTTAAAGGGTCCAGGTATCAGCCGATGAACGAGCAAACACTCGTTTGTTGGCTGATCGCATCTTTCATGCGGTCCTAATGTGTTTGCACCTAGAATAAGTCACAAAATGTGCCACATTTCTGGCGCATAATGTCACATCAGGCTTTAGACCTACCGTATTTTTCGGACTATAAGACGCACCCAGGTTTTAGACAACAGAATATATGAAAAAATTATCTCATATTTTACTAATAACATTTTTTCTGTTTCACCACATTCTGAGAGCCATAACTTTTTATATTTTTTCATCGATTGAGCGGTGTGAAGGCTTTTTTTTTTGCTGGACGAGCTGTAGTTTTTATTGGCACCATTTTTTGGTACAAACGATTTTTTGATCACTTTTTACTTAATTTTTTTTAGCGCCAAGGTGACAAAAAAAAACAAAGTGGTGTTATTTTTTTTAAAAAAATGTTCTTTTACGCCATTCGCCATGTGATTTAAATAATGATATATTGTAATGGTTCGGACATTTACAGACGCAGCAATACCAAAAATGGAAAAAAGGGGTGTTTTTCTTTAACTTTTAGTATTTTACATTTTTTTACACTCCTGAAAATTTATCTAAACTTGTTTTTTACACATTTTATTAGTTCCCCTAGGGGACTTGAGCCAGCAAACAAATGTATTGCAGTATATTGTCGTTCTTACAGGCTGCAGCTAAGCCCTGCCGGAGGCATGGCTTAGCAGAGGACAGACAGAAGGCAGACCTGGTGGCCTTCATTAGGCCCCCGGGCTTCCATGACAATCGCATTGCATGTTAAGCTGTCGGAGGAGGCAGTCCCCATCTAACGGTTTAAATGCCGCGGTCGCTATTGACCGCGGCGGTCGGTTTTTCCCATGAGAGACATTTATGACATATCCACAGGATATGTCCTAAATGTCAGATAGATGCAGGTCCCACCTCTGGGACCCACACCTATCTCTAGAACGAGACCCCTTAAACCCCGTTCTAGCCTTTTGTGCTCATGCTGCCGCCCGGCCAATTACTGATTACATGGTCGGGAGTTACGGATACAGTGTAACTCGCTCAGCTACACTGTTTCCGTAACTCCCATAGAACTGAATAGTAGTTACGGAAACAGCATAACTCGCTTGCTACGCTGCTTCTGTAACTGCCATTCACTACTATATGAGCTACGGAAACAGTGTAGCTCAGCGAGCTACGCTGTTTCCGTAACTACTATTCAGTTCTATGGGAGTTACAGAAACAGCGTATCTCAGCGAGTTATGCTGTTTCTGTAACTCCCGACCATGTAATTAGTAAGTGGCCGGAAGGCAGTGTGAGCACAAAAAAGCTAGAACGGGGTTTAGGGCACCCCGTTCTAGAGAGAGGTTCGTGTCCCAGAGGTGGGACCAGCATCTATCTGACATTTATGACATCCTGTGGATAAATGTCCCTCATGGGAAAACCCCTTTAAAGAGGCTCTGTCACCAGAAAATGCTCGTTTTTTAAAAATAAAAACGTTACTGTAATCTACATTGCAGCGCCTATCTGCTGCAATAGCAGATAGGGGTTGCAAAATCTGGTGACAGAGCCTCTTTAACTAGTTAAACGGCCAGGAACAGTGTGATAGATGTTCCTGGCCGTTAGAGCAGCGTGTTAGCTGTAAAACACAGCTGACACCTGCAGTGCATCGAGTGGGCCCCGCACGTGAGCCTGCTCCAAACATCACCCCCCCTCGCTTTATGGTCAGGAAGGGGTTAAGAAAGCAGTCAGGGGGGCTGGCGCAGCTAGGCCCCATGACTGCCGACTATAAGACAAAGGGACTTTTTACCAATGTTTACTTTTGATAAAAAGTGCGTCTTATTTTCTGAAAAATGCGATATTTGTTAAGCAAATGCGCCAAAAAGAGCAGATCTTTGTACCTGGCTAGACACTTTCAAAAAGTGTCTCAAAAAGGTGGTGTGACTTAGCAGAGAGGGGGCATCAAAGTGTGCCAAATATCTGACATAATTTTTTTGTGCAAAATGGGCTAAATCAAAGGTGGTAAATCAAAGATAAAAGTGCCTAACAAGTTTAGCAAGTTGCACCAAATTTAGCATAAAACATGCGCCACTGTAATAAGTTTGGCTCATCTTTGGACTGCCTGGTCTAAGTGTAAGCTGTCTAAGGGCTCATTCAGATGAGTGTATATGTAGATCGTGTGACGGCCGTTCGATGGGGGCCATTGGGGCCATTCACACAATCGTTGATTCAAGTGTGAAGGGTCAATGAAAAAATAGGACGTCCTATTGTTTTTGCGCTTCACGCATCCCTCCATAGACTCTAGTCTATGGGGATGCGTGATAACGCGTCCCACATGTGTGCAGCACGGACGTGAAAAACTGGTTTGGCTACATTCGTCTGAATGTAGCCTAAATATTAGACAGCATTAGTACATCTACCCCAATGTCTTCTGAATGCATTTTTATTTGATGTAGTCTTATGATAATAGCTAAATGTAGGGGCACAGAAAACCATAGCAAAAGCAGTAATTAAGTTGTAGATCAGATAATCGTTTAGCCCCATTTACATGGTGCAATTATTACTCAATGAACAAAACCGTTTGACCCCATAGAGTTTGCATCATTGTCCGCAGTGCACATCCCCTGTTTACATGGGGAGATGTGCTCCCGACAACAATGATCTTTAGTAAATCTGCTCCATTGTATCCTTACATCCAACACATTTAACTTTAGAAGTTCTTTGCATATGTTAAACAGAAAAAAAAGATCTTAACTGCATTTTAGTTGCCTGCGAGTGTGGAGCAATGTGAGGCAAACAATAGTTTTGTCTCTAAATTATTTAAAATATGTTGTTTCACTTGACAGATACATTTATTTTGACTCACTTGAAAGCTACATTCTTCAAATAGCATTTCATTTCCAATGTAAATAACTCAATCATTCAGTTCACTTAGTTCTGAATGCATTTATACAATGTAGATTTTAGTGCAAAAAGTCAGTTCGCAGTTAGTCTCTAAATAAAAACAAACTTTCAAACTACTGTTTTATGTAGTAGAAACTAGAACATTTTTAAATCTAACTTTACTCAAAACCTTAAATGTTGGGTTTCATTGCAGTTATTCCACTCCTGTAAAGCAAAATAGTTGTTCTTTAATAGTTGAATCTATTTTTTATCAACCCTTGTGGACCCCGGTGAGTATGTCTTTGAAGCATTGGGATATTAACTTAAGGATGGGTTTACACCATGTTTTTATGTCCTGTTGAATCGTCCTGTTTTTTTTCTAACAAACGTTTCTTTTTACAGAAAACAGGAGGCTTTTTAAAGGGAAGGTGTCATGATTTTCTTTATTTTTTTTAATTATATTGCTTTTAATAAAATCTAAACAAAAATGTTATTTATTAGTGTTGTCACTTAATACTTCTTACTGTATTCAAACTTTTACTTCTCTATGGGGGCTGCCATTTTTTTTTCATCTCTGTATGTGTCGACTAACGACACATACAGAGATGCTATATGGCACATACAACCCCATAGAGAATGCGAACGGCAGCCGTTCCATTCTCAGAAGCGTACACCGTCTGTGTGGGAACGGCGCATGCACCGGTCCCACACACACCAAAACAAAGCTCGTTCGTAGAGCGAAATCCGGCGCCATTTTCATGTGGACCGGAAGCCGCTGCCGCACAGTAAGATGACCACTTCCGGCCGTGGCTTCCGGCCATATGTTTAACAAAGTGAAGGCGCAAGGAATAGGAGCGTAGAGCAGCGGAGGTGGCGGCGGCAGGAGCAGGTAATTTATGTCCGTGTATGATGTGTGTATTATGTTCGTGTATGTTCATGTGATACTGTCTGCTGAGCCCTGTATCTAATCCTTCTACACTGTACAGTCGCTCATAAAATGGCGGCACACAGTGTAGGAGGTTTTAAGACATTCAAACCTCTCCTTCTCCTGGCACTAGACAGAAGAAGGGAGGGGGGATTGTGTGAGGACACTAGAGGAGAGTGTGTCCACCCCAAATTTGCAGCATAAATCAATGAGGTTGCTTTACCACAGTGACCATGCTGCAATTTTGGGAACTGCTCCATCTAGTGGCCAGCACATGGAAATTTTATAAATTAGAATCTAATTTATAATATTTCCTGACTTGTGAAAAAATTAAAACAATGTGTAATCACTCAAATACAATTTTTTTAACTGAATAATAATTTCTAGCGACACATTCCCTTTAACCCCTTCCTTCAAATGGACGTAACTGGATCCTTTTTTTCAACAGGACAGAAAAATTACACTGTCTCAGTTTGCCTATCCTGTTAAATAAACAGATATTGTCGGAAACTTGTAAAACTGAGAAAAACTGATACTTTTCAACCAGGATGGAAGACCGTTAACTGATCCGTTTAAAAAGGGAAAAAAATTATTACACAGACATTTCAAAAGATAGCCAAACGTGGTGTGAACATTCTCTAACTGCATTCCCACCTTAGGCGAAGTTCACATTTCACAGATTTTGTTGCGGATTTGACGCAGGTCTCACCCTTTTGACATTGCAAACCTTAATATCCGCAATAAAAATCTTCAACGTGTGAACTCCGCTTCTCAGCTGCTCTTCATGCTGAAATAAAGAACATGGCTTCTTTTAGATCATCCATCCATCCATCAATATCTGCATAGAAATTATAAAAACACTTCTATTGCATGATTTTCTTTGGCAAGGCACAGAATTACATGTGTAGGGCACTCCCAAAAGAGGTCAGATATGGATGAAGTTTTTAGCTCCTTGACTCAAATTAACAAAATGTCATGTATATTTCTCTCTACTATTCAGAACCTCTGCACTTATCCAAAGTAAAATTAAATCCATTATTCTCACCAAATCTAATTTATATGCAAAGGCCCACATTAATTAATAATGCCATATTTTGCACCAATGAAATTGGTGAGAGTAAGTTGGCGAGAATTGTGTCCAATTTATTATTATTAGTTGCCTACTAATAAATGTGGTTAAATTGTTTGACTATTTGAATTTATTTTTTTAAGCCTGCTATGAGCAGCCGTACATTTGCACCAATAATTTGTTCATTTTTTAAAATTTGTGTAAAGGATCTGCCAGACACAACTTCTGTGTCGACGCCCATAGGTAATCAGTCTGCACCTGCTTCTATGTCTGTGAGACTGACTCCATCTTCCACCACCCAGGATGGTAGGCTTAGGAGTGGGAGAGCCTATCACAGCCTGGCCAGACGGAGCTAGCTCCCGCCCTCTGTCTATTTATACCTGCCTTTCCTGTTCCTCCTTTGCTTGTGATTCTTCTCTGCTGGTTTCCTGGCCCTGCTGCAGCTTCTTGAACTACTGCTCCTCTGCTTGTGTTTGACCTTGGCTTTACTGACCACTCTTCTGCTCTGCGTTTTTGTACCTCGCTCATCTCCTGTTTTGACTCGACTCGTTCACTTCGCTTGTTGCTCACGGTGTCCCCGTGGGCAACTTCCCCATTTCCCTGGCTTCTTTGTACCCTTGTCTGTTTGTCTGTCGTGCATCTATTGAGTGTAGGGACCGTCGCCCAGTTGTACCCCGTCGCCTAGGGCGGGTCGTTGCAAGTAGGCAGGGACTGAGTGGCGGGTAGATTAGGGCTCACTTGTCTGTCTCCCTACCCCGACATTACAGTTTTCCATTGATAGATACAATACCAGTCAAAAGTTTGGAAACACATTTTCCTTCCATGTTTTTCTTGTTTCTTTTTTTTTTCTACACTGTAGATTTATATTGAAGGCATGAAACCTATGAAGGAACACATATGGAATTAAGTAGTGAACAAAAAGTGTTAAACAAACCAAAATATGTTTTATATTTTAGATTCTTCAAAGTAGCCCCCTTTTGCTTTGAAGACATCTTTGCACAATCTTTGCATTCTCTCAATCAGCTTCATGAGGTTGTCACCTAGAATGCCGACAGTCTTGAAGGCGTTCCCAGAGGTGCTAAGCACTTGTTGGCTGCTTTTCCTTTATTCTGTGGTCCAACTTATCCCAAACCATCTCAACTGGGTTTAAGTCGGGAGATTGTGGAGGCCATGTCACCTGAAGCAGCACTCCATCACTCTTCTTCTTGGTCAAATAGCCCTTACATAGCCTGGAGGCTGTTTGGGGTCATTGTCCTGTTGAAAAACAAATGATGGTCCGACTAATCGCAAACCAGATGGGATGGCATGTTGTTGCAGAATGCTGTGGTAGCCATGCTGGTTACGTGTTCCTTGAATTATTAATAAATCACCAACAGTGTCACCTGCAAAGCACCCCCAGACCATCACACCTCCTCCTCCATCCTTCATGGTGGGAACCACACACACGCATGAACTGTCTGCTCCCCTTTTCTGCGTCTCAGAAAGACATGGCGGTTGGAACCAAAAATCTAACATTTTGACTCATCAGACCATAGTACAGATTTCTACTGGTCTAATGTTCATTCCTTGTCTTTCTTGTCCCAAGCAATTCTCTTCTTTTAGTTGTTGTTGTTCCTCAGTAGTGGCTTCTTTACAGCAATTCAACCATAAAGGCCTGATTCTCGCAGTCTCTTCTGAACAGTTGATATTGAGATGTGTCTGATACCTAATCTCTGTGAAGCACTTTTGTGGACTTTAATCTGAGGTGCTGTTATTTTGTGATTTCTGAGGCTGGTAACTTTAATAAACCTATCCTCTGCAGCAGAGGTAACTCTTGGTCTTCCTTTCCTGGGACAGTCCTCATAAGTGCCAGTTTCATCATAGAGTTTGACAGGGCTGCCAACCGTCTGTAAATTTACAGACAGTCCGCATAAACCTGTTTATTTTTTTTCTGCTGTCCGTTTGTCCGGCAGAAAAAAAACACTGTACAGGATTTCTTCCGCTCACTCTCATAATTTGCACTGCGCAAGCACCAAAATTTACATGCGCAGGCGCAGTTCAAAGAATAATGGAAGTGGGCCCACAGCAGCCCACAGGCGGAGTAGATGGGGACAGGGGAGGAATGTATGACAGTCTGTGACTGTCTCTGACTAAGGTGACCTCAGTCAGACAGACCGTCATTGGTCGGTGCTGGGACCAGTGAGTCACCTGGTCCTGACCTCACGGGTGGGGGTTAAATACATGGATTATGGGGTTATATACAGGGATGATGGCAGTTATATACAGGGATCATGACTGGTATATACAGGGATGATGGCGGTCATATACAGGGATGATGGCGATTATATACAGTGATGGTAGAGTGATATAGAGGGATGATGAAGGTTATATACACAGGAAAAAACAGTACATGAGGTTTATCACTAGCTCTTAATTTTGTAATGTGTCCGTAATTTGGGTCTGTCTGTGATTTTTAGCTCAGTTGTCCAGAAATTACTGAAGTGGAAGTTGGCAACCCTGGCGTTTGATGGTTTTCATGACTGCACTTGAGGATATTTTTACGGATTGACTGACCTTCATGTCTTAAAGTAATGATGAACTGTCGTTTCTCTATACTTAGTTGAATGGTTCATGCCATAATGTGGATTACAACAGTAGTTGAATACGCCTAAACACTGTATGGAAATGTGTACCAATCCTACCTCTGCACAACACAACTGATGGTCTCAAACACAGTATGAAGGCAAGAAATTGAACAAATTAACTCTTGACAAGGCATACCTGTTAATTGAATATCATACCAGGTGACTACCTCATGAAGCTAATTGAGAGAATGCCAAGAGTGTGCAAAGCTGTCTTCAAAGCAAAAGGGGGCTACTTTGAAGACACTAAAATATAAAACATAATCTTGTTTGTTTAACACATTTTAGTTTACCACTTAATTCTATATGTGTTTCTTACAAGTTTTCATGTTTTCAGTATGAATCTACAATGTAGAAAATAAAAATCAAGTAAAACCATGGGATAAAAAGGGGTGTCCTAACTTTTGACTGGTAGTGCAAATCTAAAAGTACATTTACAGTGTGACCATGTCCCCTTATTTCGCCTGTTTTCCTCTTTTGAAGTGAGTAGACAAAAGTAGCAATTTTTTTCACAAATTTGACACTAATTCAGCACAATTTTCAATGCAACTTTTTAACCTGTGCCCTTTCCACCAAAATCAGGCGTAACTAAGTAATAAATGTGGGCCAATGTGTCATATTATTAAAACAGTAGTTTACAGTGTTGCACAACTATAAGTTACGAAATCCTCAGCAAATAAGAAAGAGGAAAACTACAAAATAAAGAAATCCTTCTGCATAGATTCTGAATTAATCATTCAAACTGGTATAACTGTGCAGTGTTCTATATTTAACCAGATTGTAAGCAGTACAGTGCATTCGGAAAGTCTTTAGACCCTTTGGCTTTTTTCACATTTTGTTATGTTGAGGCCTTGTACTAAAAAAATAAATACAAAAAAAAGTTTTTTCCCCATCATTCTGCACTCAATACCCCATAGCAACAAAGTGAAAACAGAATTTCAGAAATGTTTGCAAATTTATAAAAAATTAACTCAAATTTGACATGGACAATGTTGCAATGACACTAGACATTTAGCTCTGGGGGTCTCTCATTTATCTAGATCACCTTTCAAATGTTCCTACACCTTGATTTGAGACCACCCGTGGTAAATTCATTTGATTGGACATGATTTGGAAAGACACCCCCCCCCCCCGTCAATATAAGGTCTCACAGCTGACAATGCATATCAGAGCAAAAAACAAGCTATGAGGAGGAAATAAGTGCCTGTGCAGCTCAGAGACAGGATAGTGTGGAGGCACAGATTTGAAGAAGGGTGCAAAAACATATCTGTTGCACTGAAAGTTCCCAAGAGCACAGTGGCCTCCATAATTCTTAAAGGAACAGTGTCATCACAAATTATTTTTTTATATGTTAAAGATGTTAGTGCTTTATTAAAAACGTTTATATTCATTTGTGTGTTTGTGTTTTACTTTTTCTTATTTTTACACTTTTTCTTCCCTATGGGGGCTGCCATTTTTTGTTCCATTTCTGTGTGTGTCGATTAACGACACATACAGACATGGAATACGGCAGCCACAGTCCCATAGGGACTGCGAACGGCTCCCGTCCCATTGACTGCAGTGTACGGCGTCTGTGTGGGAACTGCGCATGCGCCGCTCCCACACAGTCCTATTCGAAATTGGCGCCGTCCGGCGCCATTTTCCTGTGGACCGGAAGTCGCGGCCGGACAGTAATATTACTACTTCCGGTCGTGGCTTCCGGATTTGTTCACTTGCACCAGCGGCAGCAAACGGAGCGGACGGGCCGGAGGAAGCCGCGGCGGCAGGAGCAGGTAAGAGATTTCAATGTATGTTCGTGTTTGTGTGTGTTTACTACTGTATGTAAACCTACTACACTGTGGGTTAGCTCAAAAAATGGCGACACACAGTGTAGGAGGTTACATCGTTCAAACCCCTCGTTTATCCCGGCACTAGCCAGGATAAAGGAGGGGGGGATGCTGAGAGCTCACTAGAGCGAGGGCTTTCAACCCAATGTTGCAATGCTGCAATTTTTGGAACAGCTCCATCTAGTGACCAAAAATGGGTAGTATTATAAATTAGAAATAATTTATAATATTACCTGGACTCGTGCAAAAAAATAAAAAAAATTTGAACAGTGTTTAATCACCCACACACTAAATGTTTAATTTTTTTAAAAAAAACATGTTTTTCTGGCAACACATTCCCTTTAAAGAGGATCTGTCACTAGTTTAGTAATGCCCTATCTCCTAGCTAATCTAATAGGCGCTGTCACACTGATAATGCTAGTGCAAATTGTTTCCCAAAATGTTTATTATTTTAAAAGTTATAAGCTTTTTTTCTAAATATGCAAATGGGTGTCAACAGCAGCGATTCTCCTGAGGTGGAGCTACCTCACAGCCTCCAACGCTGTGCTATCATCATGAAGCTTCTTCACACAGTGTGAGAGACTGAGGCTGGAGGGAAGGGGTCCACAGCCATATCTCGGGCTGTGGACCACCTAGAACAGCAGTTCTGGTGTCATATGAAAGATGAGATTCTTATCTTTCACATAACACCAAGATTGCAGTTCACACTTTGTTGTGGACAGGGAAGGAGGAGAAGCTGTATGTGGAATGGACAGCATCTTACAGTAAACATTGCACCGACCAAAGTGAAAAGAAAGAGTAACCTCCCATTTGGCAAGTATAGCCAAATTAGCATATTTAGAAAAATTAACATAACTTTGCAAATAATAAACCTTTTTGAAAAAAAAAATCACACTGTAGTTATCAGCATCATAAGACCTATAAGATTAGTTAGGAGATATGGAATTAATAAACTAGTGACAGATCCTCTTTAAATGGAAGAAGTTTAGAAAAACCAGGACTCTTCCTAGAGCTTGCCGCCCCACCAAACTAAGTAATCAGTGCCTTGGTAAAAGAGGTGACCAAGAACACAATGGTCACTCTGGCTAAGCTCCAAAGATCCTGTGTGCAGATGGGAGAAACTTCCAGAAGGTCAACCATTACTTATTCTAAATGAAAACCTGATCCAGAGTGCTCTGGACCTCAGACTGGGCCGAAGGTTCATCTTCCAACAAAACAATGACCCTAAGCACACAGCCAAGACAACACAGAAGTGGCTTAAAGGAACAGTGTCACCACAATTTTTTTTTAATATGTTAAAGATGTTAGTGCTTTATTAAAAACGTTTGGATTAATTTGTGTGTTTGTGTGTTACTTTTTTTTATTTTTACACTTTTTCTTCCCTATGGGGGCTGCCATTTTTTTTTCCATTTCTGTATGTGTCGATTAACGACACATACAGACATGGAATACGGCAGCTCCAGTCCCATAGGGACTGCGAACGGGGCCCGTTCCATCCACTTTCGTGTACGCTGCTGTGTGGGAACGGCGCATGCGCCGCTCCCACACAGTTCAATTTGAAATGCGCGCCGTCCGGCGCCATTTTCCTGTGGACCGGAAGTCGTGGCCGGACAGTAAGATTACTACTTCCGGTCGCGGCTTCCGGACTTGTGCACATGGAGCAGCGGCAGCAGACGGAGCGGATGGACCGGAGGGAGCGGCGGCGACTGGAGCAGGTAAGTTATTTCTATGTATGTTCGTGTTTCAGTGTGTTTACTACTGTATGTTAACCTTCTACACTGTGTGTTAGCTCAAAAAATGGCGACACACAGTGTAGGAGGTTAGACCGTTCAAACCCCTCGTTTATCCCGGCACTAGCCAGGATAAAGGAGGGGGGGATTCTGAGAGCTCACTAGAGCGAGGGATTTTTACCCAATTTTGCAGCATAAAGCAATGTGGTTGCTTTACCACATGCAATGCTGCAATTTTGGGAATGGCTCCATCTAGTGACCAGTGCTGGGAAATATTATAAATTGAATCCAATTTATAATATTTCCTGACTCGTGAAAAAAAAAAAAAAATTAGAACAATGTTTAATCACCTATACACTAACTGTTTAATTAAAAAAAAAAAAACATGTTTTGCTGGCAACACATTCCCTTTAAGGACAACTCTGTGAATGTCCTTGAGTGACCCAGCCAGAGCCCTGACTTGAACCCAATTGAACATCTCTGGAGAGACCTGAAAATCGCTGTCCACCGACAGTGCCCATCCAACCTGACAGAGCTTGATGGGACCTGCAGAGAAGAATGGTAGAAAATCCCCAAATCCAGGTGTGCAAACCTTGTGGCATCATACCCAAGAGGACTGGAGGCTGTTATCGCTTCCAAAGGTGCTTCAACTAATTTCTGATTAAAATGCCTGAATACTTATGTCAATGCAAAATGTAGTTGTTCCTTTTCAATAAATTAGAAAGATTACTAACATTCTGTTTTCACTTTTTCAATATGGGGTATTGAGTGCAGAATGCTACAGAAAAACTTTTTTTATTTTAGCACAAGACCTCACATAACAAAATGTGAAAAAATGTAAAAGGGTTTGAAGATTTTCCGAATGCATTGTACATCTATAATGACCGTGCATGTACATTGAATATGCAACTAAAATGCTGTTGAAACAAAGTATATTTGTGAAGATGTGGCCAGTCCGGTTTTGAAACATTTCTTGTCTAGCATTGTTTATGTTCCTACAAAGAAATATATGTAGGTCAACCAACCATGTCTACAAACATAATAGATAACAGCTAGTAAACTGGGAACTAAGCAGGAACCAGCCTCACTATTTGTTTTGGCTAATTTAATTGCCTCCACTTGTTTTGTAAATGTTATTGGTCGGTGTGTTTCATAGTACACATTTGTCTAAAGGTTCCCGTAATTTTAGTGTGCGGGTTCTTCATTTTAATTCTTTAGGAGCCTGACAATAGTTTTACTGCCTGAAGATAGAACGATTAAAATTGATTTATTAAATTGTTTCATTAAAATGAGCCATCTTAGCCCTAAGTAACAATGTAAACAGGCTCAGATAAGGTGGTCAGTAATAAGGAGAGGTGTGCTGATGTGATAGTATAGTTGCAAACACTGAGCACCACCTCACCCCTCACGATATATTCTACTGACACACCTCACTGACTAACAGACAATCCAACGCGTTTCAGTGCCATGTAAATAAGTGACACATCATCAGCGATTATCGATTCTATTCGGTATTGTGTATTATTTCACTGTTAATTCAGCCGGCTAGCACAATTGTGTGCTTGTTAAACCTCCCGGCGCGTGTACGACACTAATGCATTGGCCGCACACGCGCCGGCGAAGTTCCGGTCTATTTGACAGGTCCAGGCCCACCCACTGTGCTGACGTAGCTTAGGCCCGGCACCAACCCGCAGTGACCACGTCAAAGGAATGACGTTGCAGGGTGAAGGCCGAGCCTCCTTACTGGCCACCAATCAGCTCTGTTACGGACGCCACAGAGTCCTGTGTTGCCATGGAGATCTAAAGGCGGACACACTCTCCCATAAACTATCGAATACCGCAGTACACATGCGTCTCAGCACGAAACAAACAACAACATAAACACCAAATGCATCATAAACATAATCAGATATTGAAAATCTATATTTGATGGAATCCCCTTGTGATAAATGATCCTTGCGATCCAAGTACAAAAAGGCACATACCATTCTGTTACCGCACATTGGAGTAATCAGGGGGACCCGGACCGGCCAATACCGCACAAAATGTAACTACTCCAGATGCCCAAGACATTCAATGTCCGGCACCAAACCGTAATAACAGTAGTAAAGTGCCGAGCCTACCAACCAGCCATCAGTCAGAGTATGACCAACATACTGTCAAGGTCCCAGGTTACCCTGGATTTGCAAGGCCCCTGCAACTAATCAAATACCACAGTGCAGCAAAAAACCTTGCCCAACAAAATAACGCAATAGTCTGACAATAGTCAATATTATGTGACGTGCATTTAATGAAACATTGTGCAGTTTTGCGTTTTTACTTTTAAGTGACTTAATTTGCTTATTTGTATCTACATTTTCTCTGAACTGTAGGGTTTTACTGGGCCAGATTATATATCCAGGTTGGGTAAGGTGTGTTATTAGGCATGATGATTAGGAATGATATTACAGTGGAAAGGGCTGAGTTGCAATACTTGCATATATAAAATGGACAAGAGTTTTTACTGCCTCAGTAAAATTCCAATCACCTATTGATGGCTGTGCCCACACGATCACCCTGAAGAACATATACAGCATGGTGCTTTAAGACAAAGCAAACTATGATGTACAGTACATAAAGATATAGTAGACGCTTAACATACTGAGATAGGTTGTAGTTGGAGACGAGTGAATTGCTTTGCCTCCATTACCTGACCGTAGAATACAGTGGGAGATTGATTATTTTCTTAAATTCGCCAACAGCGAATCTCAAACTAGCCAATCGACTGTCCAATGGTATTTAATGAGTGGCCTATCTCAAACCAATTAACAAAGCAGCAAAACTCCAATAAGGCAAAAATCTTTGTTTACCATTGTTTACTTCTTAAAGAGGCTCTGTCACCACATTATAAGTGCCCTATCTTGTACATGATATGATCGGCGCTGTAATGTAGATTACAGCAGTGTTTTTTTTAAATAAAAACTATCATTTTTGACGGAGTTATGACCTATTTTACCTTTATGCTAATGACTTTCTTAATGCCCAACTAGGCGTGTTTTACTTTTTGACCATATGGGCGTTGTGGAGAGAAGTGTATGACGCTGACCAATCAGCGTCATACACTTCTCTCCATTCATTTACTCTGCAAATAGTGATCTTACTAGATCACTATGTGCAGCCACATACACACACACACACACTAACATTACTGAAGTGTCCTGACAGTGAATAGACATCACTACCAGCCAGGATGCGATGTCTATTTACAATCCCGGCACTTCGGTAACGTTTGTGTGTGATTTACAGCACAGCAAGCATAATCTCGCTGTAAATGACAGTTTACAGCGTAATCTCGTGGGACTACGCTTGCTGTGTTGTAAATCACAGACAAACGTTACTGAAGTGCCGGGATTTTTAATAGACATCACGTGCTGGCTGGTCGTGATGTCTATTCAATGTCAGGACACTTCAATAACGTAAGTGTGTGTGTATGTGGCTGTATATAGTGATCTAGTAAGATCACTATGTGCAGAGTATATGAATGGAGAGAAGTGTATGACGATGATTGGTCACTGATTGGTCAGCGTCATACACTTCTCTCCACAACGCCCACTTGGTCAAAAAGTAAAACACGCCCAGTTAGGCATTAATAAAGTCGTTAGCATAAAGCTAAAATAGGTCGTATCGCCATGAAAAATTATAGTTTTTCTAAATAAAAAACACTGCTATAATCTACATTACAGCGCCAATCACATTATGTAGAAGATAGGCCACTTATAATGTGGTGATAGAGCCTCTTTAATGTGTTGCCCTCAGCATTTTTATCGTTTAGATATCACTGTTATTTATACAAAATCATATCATTTACTTTACACATGCATGAAGATTTATATATTTTTATCAGAATTCACCTACCAAATACCCAATTTACTATAAACAACTACACATAATTCAATGAGGCAAAGCAGCATAATTTGTAGTGTACATGTGCAGGTGTACATTCACCTGCATAAACAAGCAATTTTCAGAACAACTCACGCGTTAACACGAGATAGCTGCATACTAAATGATAATAAATCTGAAAGAATGAGGAAGGAACCACATCCACATGCAAATGTATTAACACAGCTTTACCAGGAAAAAGTTGAAAGAGGCAAACAATGTCGGAACAGCGAAAAGGCAAATAGCATATGTCCTAATCATAAAGATAATGAAGGGATTTTGATTTTTTTTTTTCCTGATGGTAGGTGCTGTTACGTCAATTTAACCCCCTAATGACCGCCCATACGTGTTTTCATGGCAGTCATTAAGAGTACTTATGCCAAAGTGCCGCCTTTTCACGGTGGCACTTTAACATGAGCTAGCACCCTGGGAGGCACAACAACTCTGTGTACTCAGCTAGGAAGCTTCGGAGTATCGATCAAGGACTGTTTTGTCTGGTTCCCTGTTACGTGATTGCCATTATTGAATGAATAACGGCGATCATCGTTAAAACAGTGGCGGTGGTGGAATATGGAGTTCTCTCTCCTCTCACAGAGGAGAGAGAAAAAGTAAGCCAAGATCACTTGCCCATCTTGATCTAACAAAATGATGCACGCAGGCACAGTAGATCTGTAGCCAAAGCTGCCTGTGCCAGCAGATTGCAAATGGAAATGATCAGTGACCAATCTCATTGTCTCTGAGGACATGATCACTATGATATACCTATCACAGTGATCTATTTCACTATATTTACAAAACACAGCACATGATATGGGCTGTCTTTCTCTCCCCTCACAGTAGTTGTTTTGTGAGAGGAGAGAGAGATGCTGCCCCCCTGAACTTCTAATCAACTTCTGTTTGTGTCCCCCTGATCTCCTGATCACTCCCCAGTGTAATCACACAAGTCATATGTACTTTTTTTTTATCGCTACTCTTCTGGCAGCCAACATAGTGTTAGCCATTTGTACGCAATTCTGTTTTGGTATTTTCATAAAAAGGAAAAAAAAAAACAAAAAAACTAAGTAGCCCATTTTATAGTTACTGTCACTGATTTTATAGGATTTTTACCTCATATTAGGCAGGTTACCTTTTTTTTTTTCTTCTTTGTTAAATAAAATTAAAAAAACCCTAAAAAACTAAAATAAAGTTAGTAGCCTATCTTACGGTTACTGATTATAGGGTGTCAGATTATTACCTGGCGTTAGGCCCCATGCACATGGCCGTGCCCGTAATCACGGGCCACGATTGCGGGCCTCGCCGGCCGCTGGCAGCCGCTCTAATTTTCGGCCCGTGCTCCCATATAAAAGTTCAATCTTTTGCGGTACACTTCTATGGCCCGGACACCTGCCCGTAAATAAATGGGAAGGTGTCTGTAATTGCGGACCATAATTATGGTCCGCAATTACGGACGATTTTTACAGTCGTGTGCATGAGGCCTAAGGTAGGTTTATTTTTTATTTTTTAAGATTACAAAGTTGTATAATTTTTTCTAATATAATAGCTTGGTGAATTTTTACTGCGATCACACATGTATCCCCTATCCTGTGGAGAGGGGATACATGTATTTTGTAGGACACACTTTAGGTCAGATTTTTTTGGGAGGGGGGACGCTGTATGGCGTTCCCTACAGGGGGGGGCTGTATGGCGTTCCCTAAAGGGGGGGCTGTATGGCGTTCCCTACAGGGGGGGGCTGTATGGCATTCCCTACAGGGGGGGCTGTATGGCATTCCCTACAGGGGGGGGCTGTATGGCGTCCTCTACAGGGGGCTGTATGGCGTTCTCTACAGGGGGGCTGTATGGCGTTCCCTACAGGGGGGGCTGTATGGCGTTCTCTACAGGGGGGCTGTATGGTGTTAGCGCCATACAGCCCCCTCTGTAGATAACGCCATACAGCCCCCCCTGTAGAGAACGCCATACAGCCCCCTCTGTAGATATCTACAAAGGGGGCTGTATGGCGTTATCTACATGGGGGGGCTGTAAAAAAGGCACTATCTACAAGGGGGGGGGGTTGTGTGACACCCAGGGGAGGGGGGCCCAGTCAAAAGTTTGCTATGGAGCCCCAGTCTTTCCTAGTTACGCCCCTGCTCAGTACATATATACAGCCCAAGAACCAAGGTCAGTACATATATACAACACCAGAACAAAGCTCAGTACATATATACAGCACCACAACCAAGCTCAGTAAATAAATACGGTTCCAGAACCAAGCTCAGTACATATATACATCACCAGAACCAAGCTCAGTACATAAATACAGTGCCAGAACAAAGCTCAGTACTTATATATAACTCCAGAATCAAGCTCAGTACATATATACAGCACCAGAACCAAGCTTATAAAATATATACAGCAGCAGAACCAGGCTCAATACATAAATACAGCACAAGAAACAAGCTCAGTACATACATACAGCACCAGAACAAAGCTCAGTACATAAATACAGCATCAGAACAAAGCTCAGTACAAATAGACTGCTACGGGGCCCGCGGTATGAGGGGGCCCGTGTCGCCCGCCGACACGGGCCCCCACCATGGCCGGAGGCTCCGCTAGCAGCCGCTATGGCTGCTACAGCGCGACGCCACTGAACACTACGGCAGAGCAGGGAGGTATCTCCCCGCTCTGCCATTAAACAAAAGACATGTATCCCCTATCCACAGGATAGGGGATACATGTGTGATCGCTGGCAGCGATAGGGAGAACGGGGGACTGAAAGTCCCCTGAAGTTCTCCATCACAAACCTCGGACTTCCGGGGTCTGTGTTGGCAGCTCCGTAGAAATGAATGGAGCGCCGGTCGCGCTAGTGCACATGCGTGACCAGCACTCCTTTCATTTTTATTGAGTTGCGCAGACGCCGGAAGTCAGAGGTTAGTCATGGAGAACATTGGGGGACTTTCTCCCTATCGCTGCCAGCGATCACACATGTATCGCCTATCCTGTGGAGAGGGGATACATGTCTTTTGTAGGACACACTATAGGTCAGATTTTTTTTTGGAGGGGGGACGCTGTATGGCGTTCCCTACAGGGGGGGGACGCTGTATGGCGTTCCCTACAGGGGGGGGGCTGTATTGCGTTCCCTACAGGGGGGGCTGTATGGCGTTGCCTACAGGGGGTGGCTGTATGGCGTTCCCTAAAGGGGGGGCTGTATGGCGTTCCCTAAAGGGGGGCTGTATGGCATTCCCTACAGGTGGGGCTGTATGGCATTCCCTACAGGGGGGGGCTGTATGGCGTTCTTTACAGGGGGGGCTGTATAGTGTTAGCGCCATACAGCCCCCTCTGTAGATATCTACAAAGGGGGCTGTATGGCGTTATCTACATGGGGGGGCTGTAAAAAAGGCACTATCTACAAGGGGGGGGGGGTTGTGTGACACCCAGGGGAGGTGGGCTCCAGTCAAAAGTTTGCTATGGAGCCCCAGTCTTTCCTAGTTACGCCCCTGCTCAGTACATATATACAGCCCAAGAACCAAGGTCAGTACATATATACAACACCAGAACAAAGCTCAGTACATATATACAGCACCAGAGCAAAGCTCAGTAAATAAATACAGTTCCAGAACCAAGCTCAGTACATAAATTCGGTGCCAGAACAAAGCTCAGTACATACAGTGAAGGAAATAAGTATTTGATCCCTTGCTGATTTTGTAAGTTTGCCCACTGTCAAAGACATGAACAGTCTAGAATTTTTAGGCTAGGTTAATTTTACCAGTGAGAGATAGATTATATAAAATAAAAAAATAAAAAAATCACATTGTCAAAATTATATATATTTATTTGCATTGTGCACAGAGAAATAAGTATTTGATCCCTTTGGCAAACAAGACTTAATACTTGGTGGCAAAACCCTTGTTGGCAAGGACAGCAGTCAGACATTTTTAGTAGTTGATGAATGTTAGATGAAATTTTGGCCCACTCCTCTTTGCAGATCATCTGTAAATCATTAAGATTTCGAGGCTGTCGCTTGGCAACTCGGATCTTCAGCTCCCTCCATAAGTTTTCGATGGGATTAAGGTCTGGAGACTGGCTAGGCCACTCCATGACCTTAATGTGCTTCTTTTTGAGCTACTCCTTTGTTGCCTTGGCTGTATGTTTCGGGTAATTGTCGTGCTGGAAGACCCAGCCACGAGCCATTTTTAATGTCCTGGTGGAGGGAAGGAGGTTGTCACTCAGGATTTGACGGTACATGGCTCCATCCATTCTCCCATTGATGCGGTGAAGTAGTCCTGTGCCCTTAGCAGAGAAACACCCCCAAAACATAATGTTTCCACCTCCATGCTTGACAGTGGGGACAGTGTTCTTTGGGTCATAGGCAGCATTTCTCTTCCTCCAAAAACGGCGAGTTGAGTTAATGCCAAAGAGCTCAACTTTAGTCTCATCTGACCACAGCACCTTCTCCCAATCACTCTCAGAATCATCCAGATGTTCATTTGCAAACTTCTGGGCTGTACATGTGCCTTCTTGAGCAGGGGGACCTTGCGGGCACTACAGGATTTTAATCCATTACGGCGTAATGTGTTACCAATGGTTTTCTTGGTGACTGTGGTCCCAGCTGCCTTGAGATCATTAACAAGTTCCCCCCGTGTAGTTTTCGGCTAAGCTTTCACCTTCCTCAGAATCAAGGATACCCCACGAGGTGAGATTTTGCATGGTGCCCCAGATCGATGTCGATTGACAGTCATTTTGTATATCTTCCATTTTCTTACTATTGCACCAACAGGTGTCTCCTTCTCACCCAGCGTCTTACTTATGGTTTTGTAGCCCATTCCAGCCTTGTGCAGGTCTATGATCTTGTCCCTGACATCCTTAGAAAGCTCTTTGGTCTTGCCCATGTTGTAGAGGTTAGAGGCAGACTGATTAATTGAGTCTGTGGACAGGAGTCTTTTATACAGGTGACCATGTAAGACAGCTGTCTTTAATGCAGGCACCAAGTTGATTTGGAGCGTGTAACTGGTCTGGAGGAGGCTGAACTCTTAATGGTTGGTAGGGGATCAAATACTTATTTCTCTGTGCACAATGCAAATAAATATATATAATTTTGACAATGTGATTTTCTTTTTTTTTTTTTATATAATCTATCTCTCACTGGTAAAATTAACCTAGCCTAAAAATTCTAGACTGTTCATGACTTTGACAGTGGGCAAACTTACAAAATCAGCAAGGGATCAAATACTTATTTCCTCCACTGTATATATAACTCCAGAATCAAGCTCAGTACATATATACAGCACCATAACAAAGCTCAGTACATAAATACAGCATCAGAACAAAGCTCAGTACATATAGACAGCCCCAGTACCAAGCTCAGTACATAAATACAGCACCAGAACCAAGCTCAGTACATATATACAGCACCAGAACTAAGCTCAGTACATATATACAGCACCAGAACTAAGCTCAGTACATATATACAGCACCAGAATAAATACAATTCAGTACAGAGATCATATGCAAATTCAGTTTAACCCCTGCCGTATAAGTTTGAACTACATAAAACGACAGCTCCGAGTATAGCCTGAACAATGGTTAGGATATGCTGGGAGTTGCTGTTTAAAAAAAGAAGAATGCTACCATCCGTTATCTCCCTGCAGATCATACGGTGACTACGGTACTGATCAGTCACAGGGAGATTAAACATTTCTATTGTGTGACTCACAGGTGAGGTCTCAGATTATTTTCATTATTTTTCTCTTTTCTTCTCCGTCCGGTCCAGACCTGTATGATGACTTCTCCTGGGCACGGCCCATTTCTGCAGTCTTCGGCTTTTTACTTTTCCAACATTTCCACACTTATAAACGAAGATAAAATTCTCATGATGCCACACTCTATGCTTCTATATAATTGTATCATACACTGAGCTCCTGAATATAATAGTAATATACACTGTGCCCCTGAATATAATAGTATTATACACAAACACAACAAAAAGTTGAACAGCACATTCCAACTAAATGATACAAAATGTATGCAGGTGCAAGAACACCCATGACTGCAGATATACAGCAAACATAGAATGGTGACAGCACCCTGCGACACTAATGCCACCTAAACCACTAAATATAAATAAATATGCACTAAAGCTAAATCTACTTACAAATAGGGAGGTTCTTAGTGCACATTTTGATCAAAAAGTGTTAGCCCACCTGCCACGACAAGGCGACCTCTGTAAGGTGGGAACCTACGCTGCACATACACCCAGAACTGGGACTAAGCCTACATATATACCTGGGGATGGTAGGATCCAGCATTGAACTGATTAAAATCACCCAGGGCAGAATGGGAGGAGTGCAAGAACAACAAGTGGAGGCAGTCACTAACCCCACATATATGGATCACATAAACACAACAAAAAGTTGAACAGCACATTCCAACTAAATGATACAAAATGTATGCAGGTGCAAGAACACCCATGACTGCAGATATACAGCAAACATAGAATGGTGACAGCACCCTGCGACACTAATGCCACCTAAACCACTAAATATAAATAAATATGCACTAAAGCTAAATCTACTTACAAATAGGGAGGTTCTTAGTGCACATTTTGATCAAAAAGTGTTAGCCCACCTGCCACGACAAGGCGACCTCTGTAAGGTGGGAACCTACGCTGCACATACACCCAGAACTGGGACTAAGCCTACATATATACCTGGGGATGGTAGGATCCAGCATTGAACTGATTAAAATCACCCAGGGCAGAATGGGAGGAGTGCAAGAACAACAAGTGGAGGCAGTCACTAACCCCACATATATGGATCACATAAACACAACAAAAAGTTGAACAGCACATTCCAACTAAATGATACAAAATGTATGCAGGTGCAAGAACACCCATGACTGCAGATATACAGCAAACATAGAATGGTGACAGCACCCTGCGACACTAATGCCACCTAAACCACTAAATATAAATAAATATGCACTAAAGCTAAATCTACTTACAAATAGGGAGGTTCTTAGTGCACATTTTGATCAAAAAGTGTTAGGTGGGCTAACACTTTTTGATCAAAATGTGCACTAAGAACCTCCCTATTTGTAAGTAGATTTAGCTTTAGTGCATATTTATTTATATTTAGTGGTTTAGGTGGCATTAGTGTCGCAGGGTGCTGTCACCATTCTATGTTTGCTGTATATCTGCAGTCATGGGTGTTCTTGCACCTGCATACATTTTGTATCATTTAGTTGGAATGTGCTGTTCAACTTTTTGTTGTGTTTATGTGATCCATATATGTGGGGTTAGTGACTGCCTCCACTTGTTGTTCTTGCACTCCTCCCATTCTGCCCTGGGTGATTTTAATCAGTTCAATGCTGGATCCTACCATCCCCAGGTATATATGTAGGCTTAGTCCCAGTTCTGGGTGTATGTGCAGCGTAGGTTCCCACCTTACAGAGGTCGCCTTGTCGTGGCAGGTGGGCTAACACTTTTTGATCAAAATGTGCACTAAGAACCTCCCTATTTGTAAGTAGATTTAGCTTTAGTGCATATTTATTTATATTTAGTGGTTTAGGTGGCATTAGTGTCGCAGGGTGCTGTCACCATTCTATGTTTGGTTTATAGTATTATACACTGTGTCCCTGAATTTAATAGTACTTTACACAGTGGCCTGAATATAATAGTACTATACATTGTGCCCTTGAATATAATAGTACTATACACTGTGCCCCTTAATATAATAGTACTATACACTGTGCCCCTGAATACAATAGTACCATGCACTGTGCCCCTGAATACAATAGTACCATACACTGTGCCCCTGAATATAATAGTACTATGCACTCCGCCCCTGAATATAATAGTACTATGCTCTGTTCCCATGAATAGAGCATAGTATTATACGCTGTGACCCTGAATATAATACTACCATACCATGCACCCCTGAACATAATAGTTCTATACACTGCACCCCTCCATATAATAGTATTATACACTCTGCCCATGAGTTAAATTGTGTAAAACACTGTAAAGTAAAACACCACACACTAGTAATGCTCCCTGTAGATTGCGCCAGTCACAATGCCCCCTATAGATAGTGCCAGTTACAATGCCCTCTGTAGATAATGCCCCTTGTGGATGGTGCCAGTCACAATGCCCCTTTTAGATAGCACCAGTCACAATGCCCCCTGTAGATAGTGCCAGTTACAATGCCCTCTGTAGATAATGCTCCCTTTAGATAGCGCCAGTTACAATGCACTCTGTGGATAATGCCCCTTGTAGATGCGGCCAGTCACAATGCCCCCTGTAGATAGTGCCAGTTACAATGCCCTCTGTAGATAATGTCCCTTTTAGATAGCGCCAGTCACAATGCCCCCTGTAGATATTGCCCCCAATGCTGCCCAGAAAAAAACAAAACATTCTCACCTGTCCCCACTCCCGCGCTGTTCTCCAGCGACGCAGGACTGGTCAGAGACCAGCAGGCGTCATCCAGCGTAAAGGTGCAGTCGTCGTGATGACATCATGACTGTGTCATTAGTAAAGTGCCAAATGGGAGGAAGGAAACGGTAAGTTCCCTGTCTCGCCAGTGCTAAAGTAAGCAATTGTATCAGCATTTTAAGGACGCGGATACAATTGGGTGAGAGGTCCCGCTTCACCACGGTTCTCTGAACTGGCTGTAATTTCAAGAGCCGGTAACCGGAGAACCGGAGCAAACTGGGCCCGTACCAGCCTCGGGCCACGGGCACTTGCCCAGATTGCCCTCATTATAATCTGCCCCTGTATATGAACCACAAGAACCTTACGCACTTACAGTCAGCACAACGGCTAAATCCTCGCCAAGCCAGGTGATCGTTCTTCGCTCGATTCTAATTCCTGCTCCACTTCCGTTCTACTGATAAGAATGTGGAGGCTGACGCCTTGTCTCGATCATTTGAGACTAATGACTCAATATATTATATATCCTCCTATGATTATTGTCGCTAACCTGTTGCAAGTTAGAGATATTCCTCCTGGAAAGACATTTGTCCGCCTGGGGAATTCCGCCTGGGGAATTCTCCTCTGGGGACACAGTTCCAAACTGGCTGGGCACTGAGGTGTTCTAAAGACTCAGGACTTCATAGCCCGTCAGTACTGGTGGTCCACGCTGCCTAGAGATGTTGTGGACTATGTCTCTTCATGTACGAACTGTGCCTCGAACAAGTCTACCCGCTCGAAACCTACTGGTCTGCTCCTACCCCTGCCTGTCCCTGATGCTCCTTGGCAGCATATCGATATTGCTGTGGACTTTATTAAAGACTTTCCCCCCTCAGTTGTATGTACTACAGTCTGGGTAGTAGTGGATCGTTTCTCTAAAAAGGCACATTTTATTCCGTTGACTGTTCTTCCGTCTGCTCCTCGCCTGGCAATTCTGTTTATTCTACACATCTTCCTCTGCATATTGTCTCGGATCGGGGTGTACAATTTACGTCCAAGTTCTGGAGAGCCCTGTGCAACCTGCTAGATGTTGAGCTGGACTTCTCTTACGCCTATCACCCGCAGTTCAATGGTCAAGTGGAGAGGACCAATCAAATTTTAGAGAATTATCTTTGACATTTCGTTTCTGCCGAACGCGACAATTGGCTACAACTTCTGCCGTGGGCGTAATTATCATACAACAATCACACAAGTGAATCTACTGCCTCATCTCCTTTTTACATTGTGTACAGCCAGTATCCTCGAGTTCCTCTTCCTGTGCCTGTCATGAGTCAGGTACCAGCAGCAAATTCTTCATTTGGGACATTTATTCACATCTGGCAGCAAACTAAGTCTGCGATCCTCCAGGCAGTGGACCGCATGAAAAAGCATGCCGATAAAAGAAGAAAAGTTCTTCCTCATTTCTCTCCTTGAGTCAAGGTCTGGCTATCGTCAAGGAACATTAGTTCGAAGGTGCCCTCATACAAATTTGCTCCCAGGCTCCTCGGACCCTTTGAGATCCTACAACAGATAAACCCTGTCTCCCATAAGCTTTGGCTGCCTCCTACCATCAAAATCCCCAACACCTTTCATGTGTCCCTCCTGAAACCTGTGGTCCTGAACCGCTATAATAAAACTTTTAGTCCTGCAGTTACTCCCAGCGGTTAATCTGATGTGTTTGAGTTTGAGGAGATCCTGGACTGCAAGAGGGTAGGAGGAATGGACTTTCTATTTGGTGGACTGGAGAGGGTTTGGTCCTGAGGAGAAGTCCTGGGAACCAGAAGAGAACCTTAGTGCCCCTACCCTCGTTAAAAAATTCCTCTCTCACTCTGGACCAAAGAAGAGGGGGTATAAGGGGGGTACCCCTTATAACTTCTTCCACATATTCATCAGCGACCTAGTCCTGGAGTTAATTGTCCAACAAACAAATATTTATGCAACACAGTTTATTGCACAAAAACCCACATCCATTTATGCTAGATCATTGACCCCACTAGTGTCCCTGAACTTAAAATGTTATTAGGCATTACCCATAATATGGGGTTCGTCAATAAAACAATTATCCGCTCTTACTGGGCATCAAGGACTGTCCTAGCTACCCCTGTATTTACAGCAGTTATGTCTAGATACCGCTGTGAATCCGTAATGCTGTTCATGGATTTTACAGATAACTCCCAAGTACCCCCAAGAAGTGAACTAGGCTACGATTGCCTTAATAAATTGAGACCTTTAATCACCCTCCTAAAACAGCCTTTTCTAAATTCATACACCCCAGACCAAAATTTATCAGTGGAAGAATACCTTTGAGCCATAAAGGCCGTCTTTCATTCAATCAGTTCACCCCCTCCAAACTTTGCAAATAAGTTGTCAAACTATATAAGGTGTGCAAGAGCACAATGGGGTACACCAGCACTTTTTTAATTTATGAAGGCAGGGACCTCCAAATTATCCCCCAGGCTGTTAACACATCTGACAAAATTAAATCCAGAGTCCAAATGGTGCCATTCCTGCATCAAGGGTACCACGTCAACTCGGATAACTTTTATAGTAGTGTCCCCCTTTTTAAATACCTCCATGCTGCCAATACAAGAGCCTGCGGACAGTCCATAAAAACAGAGTGGAATTCCTAAAACAGTGTTGAAAGGGGGGGGGGGACGTCAATCGCACTCCAAATGAGCAATTATCGTAAAGTGAAATGACAGGAAGGACATCTACTTGCTATCCACACTGCATGCAGACACCATGGTGGCAGTTAGAGAGAGGGGTTTACTTCTGAAAAGCATAATCCTGTCTGTGTGACCGCTTATAATAATTTTATGGGGGCTGTAGATACTCTGGCAAGGTAGATAAACCTTATCTGGTTAAGCGTAAGACTAGGGCCTGGTACAAAAAGGTAGCAATCTACCTAATTCAGATTGCTACCTATAAAAGTTTCATTTTTTATAAAAAAAAATCCCCAGAAACAGTCACCTTTCTCCAGTACCAGGAGGAGGTTATTGAGCATCTCCTATTCTACTCCACCGCACCTGCTCAATACTAAGGGTCTGAGGATATGCGATGACATGCAGAGCGACACTTTCTGCACCCTGGTGCTGGGTTGTAGTAAGCATGAAAAGGGGAGGAATACCTGCTCTACAATTACCCCTGTGTGAAACGTACCATGCAGTTTACAATTATTAATTTTATTTAATGTTTGGGGAATACCAAAAATTGGTGGGTTGTCTTTTTGGGGGTTCAAGTTATATTTTCTGCCAGCACTCACTTCCGCTTCACTCGGCCGTGTCCCGTAGGGTGCGAACGCACGCACGCTCATGCCCGCTCTTACAGGGCCAGCGTGCGCACTTGAATTAAAGAACTAAATTAGCCCATGAGCACCCTGGACTATAAGAATGGGCCTGCCCATTCCTGCATTGCCTGAGCGTTGTTGTCGTTTACCTATGTTCGTCTCTGCAAATGGTCCCTTAGTGTTTCCTGTTTCCCAGTGTTCCCGTTCCTACTACCTGTATCCTGTGTCCCGTGCTATCCAGAACCAAGTGCCGTATAGAGTTGGAGTCATGCTGCGCTGAGTACTCCGCCTGTCCTGTTACACCATGCCTGGTGTCTGCCTGCTGCCTAAGTCCCATCCAAGCCTGTCTTGCTACTGTCTGAAGTTACCACAGGTACACCTATTTGAACTATAGACTTTGACCTGTGTCCTGTTGGCCAGCTGCCATACCGTTAAGGCCATCCATTTCGAAGTCATGGCGCATCATTTTTCCTCAGACCGGGCTAAGGTGGCCTACATCCTGTCCATGCTGTCTGGTGAAGCGCTGGCTTGGGCATCACCCTTGTGGGAGAGAAACGACCCTATCATGTATAATATTCAGAACCTTCTCTCCACTTTTAAAAGGGTGTTTGAAGAACTGGGTCGAGCCTCTTCTGCAGCTTCCTCTCATCTCAAGCTCCGGCAAGGAACCTCCACTGTAGGCCAACACGCCATTCAATTTCGCACCCTGGCTACAGAACTCCAGTGGAATAATGAGGCTTTGGTATCTACCTTCTGGGAGGGTCTGGCAGGCCGAATCAAGGATGAACTTGCTGGTTGATACCTTCCACCGTCCTTGGATGATTTGATTACTCTTGCTAATCAGATTGATATACGTTTCCGTGAGAGACAACAAGACTCTGCTCGAGGCAATCAGACATCACGGTTGGCACCAACCTTCCAAAGGCCTCTTCTTGCCTCATCTTCCGCTCTGTCGGACGAACCCATGCAGGTGAAGAGAACAAGACACACGCCTGAGGAGCGCCAGAATAGACGTAAGTTGAACTTATGTTTATATTGTGGTGGAAAAACGCACTTCCTCAAAGACTGTCCAGTGAGGCCGGAAAACTCCAATGCCTAGGGCAAGTAGGAGAGGCTACCCTATGTGGAATACCTTCCTCTCAAAAGATGACCATACCAGCAAAACTGTCCTTTGCAGGAACCACTTTCTGCGTCCAAGCCTTCCGCTGGGAATTTTCTGTGCCAGTCTTTGGTAAATCGCTACCAAATCCCAGTGCAAAAATTGACCAAACCTTTGTCTATTGCTTCTGTAGATGGGAGGCTTCTATAGGAGACTATCTATCTTGTCTCCGAGCCCATTCTCTTATTAACAGGGGCGCTGCAGCAGGAACGTATCTCCTTCTATGTTTTAAAAAACTCTCTGAACCCATTGCTACTGGGTCTACCGTGGTTGCAGAAGCACTCACCTGTTATTGACTGGACTGGAGGTCAAATTACCCGCTGGAGTGACTTCTGTCACCAACTTTGTCTACAATCTATTCGCCCACCCATGCCTCAGTCTACAGAAGCTAACTCAGCAGGACTTCCTACTCAATACAAAAGCTTCTCTGATGTTTTCTGTAAACATCAAGCTGAATCGCTGCCTCCTCAGAGGCCATACGACTGTGCCATAGACCTGGTACCGAACGCCACGCCTCCCAGTGGTAGAGTCTACCCTTTGTCTTTGCCCGAGATGGAGGCCATGTCTTGGTATATCAAAGAAAGTCTGGCGAGAGGATTCATCCGTAAGTCCTCCTCTCCTGCTAGCGCAGGGCTTTTCTTTGTGGGGAAAAAAGACGGCTCCCTGCGTCCTTGTATTGATTATCATGGATTGAATAATATCACGCTAAAGAACAAGTATCCGTCACCATTGATCTCTGAACTCTTTGACCGCCTATAGGGGGCAAGAATTTTCACCAAACTAGACCTTCGTGGAGCTTATAACCTCATCCGTATCCGCGAGGGAGACGAATGGAAAACCGCATTCAACACTCGTGATGGGCATTTTGATTACCTCATCATGCCCTTTGGACTTTGTAATGCTCCTGAGGTTTTTCAGGCTTTTGTTAATGACATTTTGCGGGATCTGTTGTACAGCTGTGTGGTGGTATACTTAGATGACATTTTAATCTTTTCTCCCAATATTCAAACTCATCGTGTGAATGTGCGCCAAGTCTTACAGCGTCTGCGAGAGAACTCTCTGTTTGTCAAACTAGAGAAATGCCTGCCTTTCCTACGGTATGTAATTTCCGACCAGGGAGTTCAAATGGATCGAGCCAAGCTATCTTCAATTCTCAACGGGCCTCGTCCGCAAGGACTCAAAGCTGTCCAACGCCTGCTGGGATTCGCAAATTAGTACCGCCAGTTTATTCCTCACTTCTCCTCTATGACAGCTCCTATGTTCTTTCTGCACTGACCAAAAAGGGGGTTACTGCCAAAGACTGGACCATGGAGGTTGAAGCCGCATTCCAAGCTCTTAAAATTGCCTTCTCTTCTGCTTTAGTCCTTCATAGACCGGATTCCACCAAACCCTTTGTTCTGGAGGTCAATGCTTCATCTGTGGGAGTCGGAGCTATTCTTTCACAAAAGAGCACTGGGCTGACTTTTCATTGGGGTACAAACTGTATTCTGCAGATGATTTGCACCTAAATGGAAGGGGGTCCGCTGTGCTGGGGGAGAGAATTCTAGCTGGGGTGGCGGAGTATTTAAACTAGGGCTGAGGAGGGAGGTCAATGTAGAAAAAAAAGGGGTAGCCAGGTTAGAGAGGGGTCAGACTATATTGGTGGGGGGAGAAACAGAATGTGGGGAGAGGACTAGACAACAAGATAAGGAGATCCTTTCGTTACAAAACATCAGTGTAAATAAAAAGGACCGATTAATGTCAAATCACATTTCTGATAATAAAAGTGAAAAACTGACAGGCAAGTTAAAGTGTATGTTCACAAATGCCAGAAGTCTAGCAAGCAAAATGGGGGAGCTGGAGGCCTTGATACTGGAAGAAAATATAGATATAGTTGGTGTTGCTGAAACATGGCTGGACTCTTCACATGACTGGGCTGTAAATCTACAGGGTTTTACACTTTTTCGTAAAGACAGGACAAATAGGAAAGGTGGTGGTGTATGTCTGTATGTGAGAAGTGATATGAAGGCGAGTGTGAAAGAGACTATAGTGGGTGAAGACTGTGAGGAGGTTGAAACCTTGTGGGTGGAACTAGAAAGGGAGGTAAACACTGAAAAAATTACTTTTGGTGTAATCTATAGACCCCCCAATATAACTGAGGAGATGGAAGGTCAGATATATAAACAGATGGAGCGGGCTGCACAGGCGGGTACTGTAGTGATAATGGGAGATTTTAATTTCCGGGATATTAATTGGTGTCATGGTTCGGCTTCAACTGCAAAGGGGAGACATTTCCTCAACCTGTTGCAGGAAAATTTTATGGGCCAGTTTGTGGAAGACCCGACTAGAGGTGAAGCTCTGTTGGATCTGGTCATTTCTAATAATGCAGATCTTGTTGGGAATGTCAATGTTCGTGAAAACCTCGGTAACAGTGATCACAATATAGTTACATTTTACCTATACTGTAAAAAACAAACGCAGGCTGGGAGGGCAAAAACATTTAATTTTAAGAAAGCCAATTTCCCCAGGAGGAGGGCTGCAATTCAGGATATAGACTGGGAAGAACTAATGTCAAATAATGGAACAAATGATAAATGGGAGATTTTCAAATCTACTTTGAGTTATTATAGTGCAAAATGTATTCCTACAGGTAACAAGTATAAACGACTCAAATTAAACCCCACATGGCTTACACCTTCTGTGAAAGGGGCAATACATGACAAAAAAAGGGCATTTAAAAAATACAAATCTGAGGGTACAGCTGTAGCCTTTGTAAAATATAAAGAGCTTAATAAAATCTGTAAAAATGTAATAAAATTAGCAAAAATACAAAATGAAAGGCAGGTGGCCAAGGATAGTAAAACAAATCCCAAAAAATTCTTCAAGCATATAAATGCAAAAAAGCCAAGGTCTGAACATGTAGGACCCCTAGATAATGGTAATGGGGAGTTGATCACAGGGGATCAAGAGAAGGCAGAGTTACTAAATGGGTTCTTTAGCTCTGTATATACAACTGAAGAAGGAGCAGCTGATGTAGCTGGTGCCAGTGCTGTTAATATATCAGTTGATATACTGAATTGGATGAATGTAGAGATGGTCCAAGCTAAATTAAATAAAATAAATGTGCACAAGGCTCCGGGACCAGATGGGTTACACCCTAGAATTCTTAAAGAGCTTAGTTCAGTTATTTCTGTCCCCCTTTTCATAATATTCAGAGAATCTCTAGTGACTGGTATAGTGCCAAGGGACTGGCGCAGGGCAAATGTGGTGCCTATTTTCAAAAAGGGCTCTAGGTCTTCCCCGGGTAATTATAGACCAGTAAGCTTAACATCCATCGTGGGGAAAATGTTTGAGGGGCTATTGAGGGACTATATACAGGATTATGTGACAATAAATAGCATAAGTGACAGCCAGCACGGTTTTACTAAGGACAGAAGTTGTCAAACTAACCTAATCTGTTTTTATGAAGAGGTGAGCAGAAGCCTAGACAGAGGGGCCGCTGTGGATTTAGTGTTTTTGGACTTTGCAAAGGCATTTGACACTGTCCCCCATAGACGCCTAATGGGTAAATTAAGGACTATAGGTTTAGAAAATATAGTTTGTAATTGGATTGAGAATTGGCTCAAGGACCGTATCCAGAGAGTTGTGGTCAATGATTCCTTCTCTGAATGGTCACCGGTTATAAGTGGTGTACCCCAGGGTTCAGTGCTGGGACCACTATTATTCAACTTATTTATTAATGATATAGAGGAAGGGATTAATAGCACTATTTCTATTTTTGCAGATGACACCAAGCTATGTAATATAGTTCAGACTATGGAAGATGTTCATGAATTACAGGCAGATTTAAACAAACTAAGTGTTTGGGCGTCCACTTGGCAAATGAAGTTTAATGTAGATAAATGTAAAGTTATGCATCTGGGTACCAACAACCTGCATGCATCATATGTCCTAGGGGGCGCTACACTGGCGGATTCACTTGTCGAGAAGGATCTGGGTGTACTTGTAAATCATAAACTCAATAACAGCATGCAGTGTCAATCAGCTGCTTCAAAGGCCAGCAGGATATTGTCGTGTATTAAAAGAGGCATGGACTCGCGGGACAGGGATGTAATAATGCCACTTTACAAAGCATTAGTGAGGCCTCATCTAGAATATGCAGTTCAGTTCTGGGCTCCAGTTCATAGAAAGGATGCCCTGGAGTTGGAAAAAATACAAAGAAGAGCAACGAAGCTAATAAGGGGCATGGAGAATTTAAGTTATGAGGAAAGATTGAAAGAATTAAACCTATTTAGCCTTGAAAAAAGACGACTAAGGGGGGACATGATTAACTTATATAAATATATTAATGGCACATACAAAAAATATGGTGATATCCTGTTCCTTGTAAAACCCGCTCAAAAAACAAGGGGGCACTCCCTCCGTCTGGAGAAAAAAAGGTTTAAGCTGCAGAGGCGACAAGGCTTCTTTACAGTAAGAACGGTGAATTTATGGAATAGCCTACCGCAGGAGCTGGTCACAGCAGGGACAGTAGATGGCTTTAAAAAAGGGTTAGATAATTTCCTAGAACAAAAAAATATTAGCTCCTATGTGTAGAAATTTTTCCTTCCCTTTTCCCTTCCCTTGGTTGAACTTGATGGACATGTGTCTTTTTTCAGCCGTACTAACTATGTAACTATGTAACTATGTAATGACTTGAAGAAGGAGACTGGTGGCCTGTGGTTTTTTCTCCAAATCATTCACATCCGCTGAAAAAAATTATGGTATTGGAGATAAAGAACTTTTGGCTATTAAATTGGCCCTGGAGGAATGGGGACATTTGCTTGAGGGTGCATGGCATCCTATCAGCATCTACACAGATCATAAGAACCTCCAATACTTGCAGACTGCTCAACGCCTAAATTCTTGCCAAGCACGGTGGGCATTATTCTTCTCCAGATTTGATTTTCAGCTTCACTACAGACCTGCTGGAAAGAATATCAAGGCTGACGCCTTATCTCACTGTTTTGACCCCACAGACCAAGAGCCCAGCCCTCAGTTTATTATAGATCCTAAACACATTATGATCGCTGCTCCAGCTGAAGTGGTACACATTCCCCGAGGAAAGACCTATGTACCCCCTAAAGAAAGGGATTGTGTTCTTCGCTGGGGTCATGCCTCGAGGGTTTCTGGGCACCCTGGCTTCAAAAAGACTCTCAATTTGATTGGCCGTCAGTACTGGTGGCCTTCCATGTCTCAAGACACTAAAGACTTTGTTTCAGCCTGCTCCACCTGCTTTCAGAATAAAGTCTCCCATTTAAGACCTGCTGGCCTTTTGCATCCTCTACCCGTGCCTAACTCTCCCTGGTCACACATTGCCATGGACTTCATCACCGATTTGCCTAGTTCTGCTGGGTGTACAGTGATCTGGGTTGTAGTGGATTGCTTTTCCAAGATGGCGCATTTTGTACCTCTCTCAGACCTTCCATCATCTTCCCGACTGGCAACGCTGTTTATCAAGCACATCTTTCGCCTTCATGGTTGTAGAAGGAGCTCAAATACATATCTATAATATATAATATGCACACACACTCATGTGTAAAAGAGCTGGTATAATAGCGTGTTTCAACCTACTTGTGTCACCCACTATTACTACCTCCTTTATAATCAGGGTCACTAGGGTTATGCCTAGTTCCCCTACCTTTTCCTTATACTAACGTCTACCTGCTTTGCTTCTACTCAAGAAGACCGTGTAGTAAGTACAATTGTGTAGTAAATAAAGGGTAATATTTATTACTAACAATAATCACACTTACATATAAAATACACCAAACACAGAACACAGTAACTGATCACAGTATAGTATCAGTATACCCCAATACACATAACACATTAATATATACTGAGTATACTCACACTATACGTAGTATAGTATAAACACGGTATCACAATCCTAATTATACCGCCACCCACTTACCTAAACATACATACATATGAATACAGTTACATTACAATACAATACGCACTCACTATTTCTGTCCCACTCCCTCCTAATATAACTTTCCCTATACACTAAGGTTTAATAATCAGGATAAGGAGAAACAAGGGGAATGAGTTTCTGTGTACCTGGGGATGTGCAGGTCAAGGGTAACTGCAGGGTACTTAGTGCAGCAAGGTTAAACAGGGAACAAGAAGGGTGGGGGGGACCAGGGGTATGGGAATGTGCAGGTAGGGGTACAGGTAATGTGGGGGCTGCAGGAAAGGGTTACTGGGGAGTATAGGGGAGAAGATACTTAGCAGTTCATCTGGTCCAAGGTTGATGTGGGGCCATGAGGGCCATGCGGCAAGAGCAGACCAGGAGGGAAGGGGCTTCCGTTGGGAGCAGGAAGATAAGAGAGAGAGTGGGAGGCCGTTGACCCTCTTATACTTTGTCCGTGCACATCTGTGTGACATCACAGCTCATGCACGTGAAAGGGGGGGGGGCCTGGGCCTCATGACTACCTCATGGAATAGCATTATCTAGTAGGGGTATGGATGGGCAGTTGGAACTTCCTGCTTCCTGGATTAGTTCACTGTTTATGGTTTCAATTCCCCAGGGTGTCTGATTACCTGGTAATGAGATGAATATACACCTTTCTGGAGGGACAAATATATATATCTACACTCACATGTACATAGATATAAATATATAAAACACTTCCCTTTACAATCCCCCTGTTGTCGGTAACACGACAATTAAATTTGAGGAATTATTTGTTCTGTATTACCCCCTCAACCTTGTTACACGTAATGGTCGTAGATGGAATGAAGTATACTATTGGACCTAGATACGTGACATCAGCTATCTCCTCAGGACACCTTCCCGCCAGTCCTCCGACTCTGGAGTCTAGTGTCGAAAAAAAGAACCCTCACAGTCCATAGAATGACGTTGAAATTAAATCTCTTAGTACATAGAACGAGGTTGAAAAAAAACCTTCAATGTCCATAGAAACTCAAAGTCTCTATCCTTGATTTTCTTCTTTATTGGATCTTGATCTTTCTTATGAATCTTTTCCTCTTTAGCAGCGTCAGCAGGTCTTTTTAGCGGCTGATCCCATTTTAGCATGCCTACCCGTGTAAGGCTACTTGTGCCCTCATACGGTCAGCCTTGGAATGGCTTAGCCCACCTTTCGACAACCTTTGTACGCAATCCGTTATCTTTCCAAATCTTTTCAGTATCTTGATTGAAGACAAAAACAATCTTTGTGGGCCGATATCCATGTCTCTATCATGTCAGGTTAACATCCCTGAGGAGGAGGTGATGTCTTGGTACCTAGAAATCTACTGTGGGGTGGAGCATCGCCTTCCATTTCCCCTCTGACATTCAATCCATCATCGTATTGACCATACCAGTTCTCAGTTTGAGGTGGCACATTCCTACAAGGGTGTGCGTATACATTACCTGTCCCTAAGGGTTCCTACACACTACAAACTCATACATACAAAATGTAAAATAACCAAACATACAAAAATATTCCCCCCAAACCATAGGTATATGTACATGTAGAGATTCATACTCAACCAACATCTCTCACTACTCCTCCATAAACACGTGAAAGGTACACATGTAAATTGGGTGACTACAGGCTGTAAATATATGTCCACCTACACGTACATACTCACTCGATGTGGGACGGGCACGTCCATACTGAGAATGCCTATGTTGCGGACACATATCTACACCTAGAATGTCTATATGTACACCTTGAAAGTTTTTGTACGACACATTAATTCATATTACATTACACAACTGTATATATATATATATATACATAAACTTGACGATTACGGTAGTAGGACAGTATTGGTGTTATGTCTTTAGTCCAAGTTCATGCTTTTACGCTTGACCTAGTTTACTTGGTCGGCAAGTCCTTTCACCCATCAGTACTATCACAGGGTGGATGAGCAGGTTGAAGAAGAAAATTGCTTTGGGGTTGTACCCAAACAGGCTCTCCCATCAGGACACCTCTGAGTCTCTTTTCAGGGAATAGGATGGAGGCTCGATTCTCAGACTCTTTAAGCTCCTCCACGATATCCTCTTCCTAACTGAGCTCAGGATCAGCTGGAGTCTTACAGGAGCACCTGAGTGGATATTGAGCCTCTACTCAGAGGTGACTGGAGTTCTTCCATTCTGCTACATCGATACCTGTGATAATACAAAAAGGTAAAAATGCTCCTTGGAGGAGTATTCCTCTTCCGGTGCAATTAGTCGCATAGATGGTGTGGTAAACATATTGCACTCAGTACCAACTCCAATACCCTTGACCCATGTATCTTACGCTTGAAGAGGGTATTGGGTTGACCTTCATCTCACAGGTCCCCTCGATATCTTAACACTGGTATCTAAGTACCCGGTCCTAACTACCTTGGCAGAGGATCGCATCCTCATCCTTTCAACATCCATCTGTACAGACAGATATGGATGGCTGCTCTTATAGGTTAGAATATCTGAGGGGAGCTGTGGATGAAGTACCATTTTGTGGATCTTCACCATTCTCATGTTTGTAGAACTATAGCCCCATCTTACCAAACCCATTATCTTAAAATCAAGATATGGGTGTAATGCCAGGGTTCCCTCCCCCTGTCAACCTTTCCTAAAGGACCACTGCAGTTAAACACAAAAGAATGAGCCATACTGTTATTCGCTGTATTTAATTGCACTCGCATTAGGCCTCAGATGAAGTTGTGTTACCTGTCTGAACCCCCCTGGTCTAGATGCACAGAATAACATAAAACACTACACCATGAACTTATGTTACCTGTTCGCACTGCTCAACCTGAGTTCACAGTATAATAACAACTTCAACGTTATCCTAACAGAGAGCAACTAAAACAGTGGGCGCAAATACACCACTATCTAATGGTTGATTCTCCAGTTGTTTTCTTGGAGTGGTTTTCTAATTATGCATTATAAATACAGGCAACACCCATATAGTATAAGTACATAACTACTGATAACCAGGAATATACCACAATAGAATCTGTGAAGGAGCCACAAAAGAAAACACAATGACAACAAAAGAACTAGGAACAAACAACAGACCATAAACACACAGTACAGACATGAAAGAGATAACACCTAACTGTAAACATGTAAATTATGACCTACTTAAAATTCACAGCTGAATTCCACACCAGTTATTCAGATCTTTGAACACATGGTTTAGCAAATGTGTGGTGGAGATTCTCATGTAGCCATTTTGTCTTTTCCGAAATCCACAATTTGATGTAATGTGGCCATTTTCTATTGCTTCATTACTAGGCTTTCCACGGTTGCTCATACCATGGCAGTTTCTAGCAATATGTCCCAGCTGACCACATTTAAAACATTTAACAGGACCACATTGCTTAGTACCCAAAGACTTGCAGTACTTCGCAATATGAACGAGCCGACACATGCAAAACATTTAACAGTACATGCTCTGCTGGACTTATGCCAGTCACCAGTGCATGATCTCTTAAAGTTCTGCATGGCTAGGGACGCACTTCTGATTATCGTACACTTACATTCCGTAACACTTTCGTAACAATGTTACCTTCAGGTTTCTGGATGGGATCATGATTTGGGACATCTGATCCATCACTCTTTCTACTCCCCTCTTTTTGCCCTGTAGAGGGCAAACTTGCAGCAGAATCAGGCCTTGAAAAAGACAAGGCCGGTAACATTTTTGAGAAATCTTTTATGATGTTCTGCATACTGGCAACCAATTGTGACCTAGTAGCAAGCTCATCATTCAACTTGGCAATGATGGCATCCGTATATGCTGCCTTATCCTTAAACGCATTGATCACAGCATAAGACCCAGTCAGCTGTGCAACAATATCATCACCACGATTTTTCAAAACTATCACCTGCGATTCCAGCATGCAAATTTGCTTATCTCTATCAATTTTACATTGAGAATTCTCTGCCAGTTTATATCTGCAAAGCACAAACCTGCTTCACATTGTTGACACAACACTGGCAGTGAAGATTTGGGGAATCACTCTTCATTTCTGAGTTCTCAGGCTTCCACGTCTCTTCATAAACACATATCAGTTTAGCCAGCATGTGTAGCCTTTTAGAGGTTTTGTTAAAAACACTCCTCTTGCTTATGCATATCTTATCATGCGCAAAAGCCTCATCCAGCAGAGTGGACTACAGCATTCCAGCTGACTTGTATGTAGTGGGGGGGGGGGGTACTGGGTTGAATGAACTATGTTTAGCAAGATGTTTGAGTGTGCAGAAGTCCATACTCACTCTATCAGAAGTCATCCTGGTCAGTGTTTTCCTCCTTATTCACACGAAGGACATCGACGTCGATACTGCTGAAGACTCTGTGTTGCTCGATCGCCCAACGATTTGTCGCCGTAGAGCAGCACGCCGCAAAGCAAAATAAAAACGTCAATACCTCAGAAAAGAAAAGAAAAACACAAAAAAAAAAACTAGGTTCGCTGGTCTCAATTGTATCCTGTATTAAGCCTTAAATAAAATTGTGTTACTCGTCCAAACTTCAAGGTCTGGGCGCACAGTATAACACAACACTTCACCGTGTACGTATGTTATCAGTCCACGTATCACAATCCTAATTATACCGCTACCTACTTACCTAAACATACATATGAATACAGTTACGTTACAATACAATACACGCTCACTATTTCTGTCCCACTGCCTCCTAATATAACTTTCCTTATACACTAAGGTTTAATAATCAGGATAAGGAGAAACAAGGGGAATGAGTTTCTGTGTACCTGGGGATGTGCAGGTCAAGGGTAACTGCAGGGTACTTAGTGCAGCAAGGGTAAACAGGGAACAAGAAGGAAGGGGGGACCAGGGGTATGGGAATGTGCAGGTAGGGGTACAGGTAATGTGGGGGCTGCAGGAAAGGGTTACTGGGGAGTATAGGGGAGAAGATACTTAGCAGTTCATCTGGTCCAAGGTTGATGTGGGGCCATGAGGGCCATGCGGCAAGAGCAGACCAGGAGGGAAGGGGCTTCCGTTGGGAGCAGGAAGCTAAGAGAGAGAGTGTGAGGCTGTTGACCCTCTTATACCTTGTCCGTGCACATCTGTGTGACATCACAGCTCATGCATGTGAAAGGGGGGGGCAGGGCCTCATGGCTACCTCATGGAATACTATTATCTAGTAGGGGGGTGGAAGGGCAGTTGGAACTTCCTGCTTCCTGGATTAGTTCACTGTTTATGGTTTCCATTCCCCAGGGTGTCTGATTACCTGGTAGGGAGATAAATATACACCTTTCTGGAGGGACAAATATATACAGTGAAGGAAATAAGTATTTGATCCCTTGCTGATTTTGTAAGTTTGCCCACTGTCAAAGACATGAACAGTCTAGAATTTTTAGGCTAGGTTAATTTTACCAGCGAGAGATAGATTATATTTAAAAAAAAAAACAGAAAATCACATTGTCAAAATTATATATATTTATTTGCATTGTGCACAGAGAAATAAGTATTTGATCCCTTTGGCAAACCAGACTTAATACTTGGGGCAAAACCCTTGTTGGCAAGCACAGCAGTCAGACATTTTTTGTAGTTGATGATGAGGTTTGCACACATGTTAGATGGAATTTTGGCCCACTCCTCTTTGCAGATCATCTGTAAATCATTAAGATTTCGAGGCTGTCGCTTGGCAACTCGGATCTTCAGCTCCCTCCATAAGTTTTCGATGGGATTAAGGTCTGGAGACTGGCTAGGCCACTCCATGACCTTAATGTGCTTCTTTTTGAGCCACTCCTTTGTTGCCTTGCCTGTATGTTTCGGGTCATTGTCGTGCTGCAAGACCCAGCCACGAGCCATTTTTAATGTCCTGGTGGAGGGAAGGAAGTTGTCTCTCAGGATTTGACGGTACATGGCTCCATCCATTCTTCCATTGATGCAGTGAAATAGTCCTGTGCCCTTAGCAGAGAAACACCCCCAAAACATAATGTTTCCACCTCCATGCTTGACAGTGGGGACAGTTTTCTTTGGGTCATAGGCAGCATTTCTCTTCCTCCAAATACGGCGAGTTGAGTTAATGCCAAAGAGCTAAATTTTAGTCTCATCTGACCACAGCACCTTCTCCCAATCACTCTCAGAATCATCCAGATGTTCATTTCAAACTTCAGACGGGCCTGTACATGTGCCTTCTTGAGCAGGGGGACCTTGCGGGCACTGCAGGATTTTAATCCATTACGGCGTAATGTGTTACCAATTGTTTTCTTGGTGACTGTGGTCCCAGCTGCCTTGAGATCATTAACAAGTTCCCCCCGTTTAGTTTTCGGCTGAGCTCTCATCTTCCTCAGGATCAAGGATACCCCACGAGGTGAGATTTTGCATGAAGCCCCAGATCGATGTCGATTGACAGTCATTTTGTGTCTTCCATTTTCTTACTATTGCACCAACAGTTGTCTCCTTCTCACCCAGCGTCTTACTTATGGTTTTGTAGCCCATTCCAGACTTGTGCAGGTCTATGATCTTGTCCCTGACATCCTTAGAAAGCTCTTTGGTCTTGCCCATGTTGTAGAGGTTAGAGTCAGACTGATTAATTGAGTCTGTGGACAGGAGTCTTTTATACAGGTGACCATGTAAGACAGCTGTCTTTAATGCAGGCACCAAGTTGATTTGGAGCGTGTAACTGGTCTGGAGGAGGCTGAACTCTTAATGGTTGGTAGGGGATCAAATACTTATTTCTCTGTGCACAATGCAAATAAATATATATAATTTTGACTATGTGATTTTCTTTTTTTTATATATATATAATCTATCTCTCACTGGCAAAATTAACCTAGCCTAAAAATTCTAGACTGTTCATGTCTTTGACAGTGGGCAAACTTACAAAATCAGCAAGGGATCAAATACTTATTTCCTTCACTGTAACCATATTTGAAAGGTTGGCGGAGCGAGAGAAACTCCTTCTGAAAGAGTGGGCCGAGGTCCTAGCACCATTTTTAGTGAGAGAACCACAAAATGCATACTTCGACCTGACACAGGAGCAAGCCAGTGACTATCACCTATTGAAAGCAGAGATCCTGGCTCGGTTGGGGGTTACCCTTTCTGTGTGGTCTCATCGGGTTCATGCTTGGCGGTATGAGAGGACTAAACCGCCGCAATCCCAGCTGTTCGATCTCCTGCATCTGGCATGCAAGTGGCTTCAGCCCAAAATCCTAAATCCTAGGGAGATGGTGGAAAGAGTGGTGATGGACCGCTACATGAGTAGCCTGCCAAGAGAGTTGTATCACTGGATTGTTCAGGGAGACCGCCAGACTCTAGACCAAATGCTTTCGGCAGTCGAGAGATATACCTCTACTGAAGATTTTCTTGCCCCTGAACCAAAAGTGTGACCTCCTGAGCGAGGCTACGAGGTCCACCCTGTTGCGGTAGGAGTGAATTCGGTCCCCAGGGCCAGAATGGCTGAGTTGCCACGAGGAGGGAAGCTAAAGTTGAAACCCCTAGCACCAGACACCCAACAGTTTCAGTCTCCAATCCGGAGTAGACCTGACTTTCTCTGTTGGAGGTGCCAGCAGCCGGGCCACATTGTGGCCCACTGTCCCCAGAACCGATGGATTGCAGTGCCACTCGACGATGCTCCTTGTTTGCCCATTTGGCCTGCAGTGCTGGTACCCAACAGGATGAGGGACTAAAGGAGCGACAAGTCCTTGTGAATGGGGCCATTGTCATAGCCCTCCTGGACTCAGGGAGTCTGATCACACTATTGCGGGCCACCCTACCACATGTACTGGTTAACCCGGAAAGGCGGGTGGGGGTGATATGTGTACATGGGGACACCAAGGACTACCCGGTGGCCAACGTCACTATAGAGACTGACTGTGGGTCTCAGGCCCATGAGGTTGCGGTTGTAAATAATTTGATTCATGCCTTTATCATTGGCCGTGACTTTCCCTTGTTCTGGGAGCTGTGGGACCACAGGTCGGCTAGGGTAGGCAGGAATAATGTTGATACTTTGTATTTGCACCCTGTTCCTTTAAATGAGGATGGGCCAACTGAGGCAGTAGCGGTAACCGAAAAGGGGGCCGACAATTTTTCTCTGGCGGTTTTAGCAGGAGAAGAGGGTGAGCCTGCAGGTCCCGAGGCGAGTCCCCCTGATCTTGAGGTATCCCGGGACAACTTTGGATCAGCTCAACTGAGAGACCCCAACCTAAAAAATGCCTTCGGAAATGTGACCGTCGTTAATGGTGTTCCGCAGGGTCGTAATGCAGATAAATGTTTTCCCCATTTTGCTCTTAATGGGATCTACTGTATTGGGTCACGCAAATAAGGGAGACCCTAGTTGAACAGTTGCTGGTACCCGCCCCATATAGACGTATGGTACTGGACATGGCTCACACCCATGTGCTAGGTGGTCATTTAGGTACAGATAAGACACTGGAAAGGATCCTACAAAGATTCTACTGGCCAGGCTGTTATAAAGAGGTTGCTAACTATTGTAAATCATGCCCAACCTGTCAGTTAACTACTCCAGTAGCCCACTTTAGGAGCCCGTTAGTTCCCCTACCTATAATTGAGGTCCCGTTCGAACGAATCGCAATGGACCTAGTGGGACCGTTGGTTAAGTCCGCCCGGGGCCACCAGTATATTCTGGTGGTGTTGGACTATGCCACCAGATACCCGGAGGCTATCCCCCTGCGAAACACCTCCTCTAAATGTATTGCTTGGGAGTTGGTTCACATATTTTCGAGAACTGGCCTGCCAAAGGAAATATTGACAGATCAGGGAACCCCTTTTATGTCTAAAATCATGAAAGAGTTATGTAGGATCTTGAAGATCAAACAAATATGAACCTCTGTCTATCATCCTCAGACTGATGGGCTGGCAGAGAGGTTCAACAAGACCCTGAAGGGGATGTTAAAAAGGGTTGTGAAGAAGGATGGTCGGGACTGGGATTGCTTATTGCCCTATTTGTTATTTTCCATCAGAGAGGTCCCTCAGGCCTCCACTGGGTTCTCTCCATTTGAGTTACTGTACGGCAGGCACCCTCGTGGTCTCCTCGATATTACCAAAGAAACATGGGAGAGTGAGGCGACACCTTATAGGAGCATAATAGAACATGTTGCACAAATGCAAGATCGGATAGCCAGGGTCATGCCCATAGTAAAGAACCACCTACAGAGAGCTCAGGAGGCACAGAGCCGGATATATAACAGGGCAGCCAAAGTGAGGCAGTTTAACCCAGGTGGTTGCGTGTTGGTGTTAGTGCCCACAGTTGAAAGTAAATTTTTGGCCAGGTGGCAGGGCCCCTATGAAATTGTGGAAAAGGTTAGTGAGGTAACTTACAAGGTACATCAGCCGGGGAAAAGGAAGCCGATTCAGCTCTACCACATAAATTTAATTAAACCCTGGCAGGATAGGGAGTCCTTGCTAACTTTCTCAAAAATATCTGAAGATCTGGATGTGCAGATTAGAAAGGTTAAGATTGCTGAAACTTTGTCACCGCCACAAAAACAAGAGACGAGTGAATTTTTACAGCATAATAGGGACCTGTTTTCAAATCTCCCAGGGGTTACTAATGTGATAGAGCATGATATTATTACTGACCCGAAAGTCAAAGTAAGCATTAAGCCCTATAGAATCCCAGAAGCCAGGAGACAGGCCATCTCAGAGGAAGTGAAATGCATGTTAGCACTGGTGGTGATTGAGGAGTCTTTTAGTGTGTGGTCCAGCCCCATAGTATTAGTTCCAAAACCTCACAGGACATGGAGGTTCTGCAATGACTTTCGTAAGCTGAACGAAGTTTCCAAATTTGATGCCTACCCTATGCCTAGGGTAGATGAGTTAATTGAGCAATTGGGGCCAGCCAGATATATTACAACCCTAGATCTCACAAAAGGGTACTGGCAAATTCCATTGTCAAAGGAAGCCAGGGAGAAAACTGCCTTCTCCACCCCAGAGGGGCTGTTTCAGTATGTAACCATGCCCTTTGGGTTACAGGGTGCACCGGCCACCTTTCAAAGGGCGATGGATCGGGTTTTGAGTCCGAACAAAAGATACGCGGCAGCCTACCTAGATGATATAGTCATCTTCAGCACTAACTGGGAGACACATTTGAATAAAGTTCAGTCTGTGTAAGATTCCCTCAGAAAAGCAGGGTTTACTGCTAACCCAGAAAAGTTTGCCATTGGGTTAGAGGAGGCCAGGTATTTGGGCTATTTGGTAGGAAGAGGTGTGATAAAACCTCAAGTGAACAAAATTGAGGCAATACAAAATTGGCCACAGCCCCTTACAAAAAAACAAGTGAGGGCATTCTTAGATATTGTGGGATACTATCGAAGGTTCGTCCCAAACTTTGCCTCCATTGCAGCACCCTTAACAGATCTAACGAAAGGGAAGAAGTCCGTCATGGTTCAGTGGTCCCCAGAAGCAGAAAGGGCATTTCAGGGGCTTAAGAAAGCCTTGTGCAGTCAGCCGGTGTTGATAGCACCAGACTTTTCGAAATAATTTGTTGTACAAACCGATGCCTCCAATGTTGGTTTAGGGGCAGTCCTATCGCAAGAAGTGAATGGGGAGGAGCATCCCATAGTGTACCTAAGTAGGAAACTGTAATGGCAGGAAGGAGGTGAAGGGAAAGTGAGCCCTAATCTACCCACCGCCCTGTCCCTGCCTACTTGCAACGACCCGCCCTAGGCGACGAGCTACAACTGGGCGGCGGTCCCTACGCTGGCTAAGTGCACAGGAAGACAAACAGGGAACACGCAAGGGAAGGGGCAGTAGCCACGGAACGCCACGAGGAAACGGGGCGGCGAACGAACAGTCAGGACCAGGACGAAGTGAGTACACCCGAGCGGGCACGGAGACAGAAGCAAGCCAGGGCAAGCAAAGCAGGTCAAGCAGAACTGCAGCAAGGCAGAAGCACGGCAGAAGCAGGCTGGAGCAAGCAGCAGTGGGGCCAGGAATCCAAAAGAATTACAAGCACTGAGGGAGAGCACAGGGCAGGTAATAAAGGGCAGGGGGCGGAGCTAACTCCGAGAGACCAGGCCGCGATAGGCTCTCCCACTCCTGAGCCTGCCACCCTGGTTGGTGGGAGATGGTGTCAGTCGAACAGGTCTGGCCTCAGGTGTGGATTGATTAATCCCAGGAGTATAGCTAGATGAAGTACCTGGCAGATCCCTAACAGTACTCCCCCTTTTATGAGGGACCACCGGACCCTTACTAAGGGGACCCGGTTTAGTGGGGAAGAGGAGGTGGAACCTCCTGATCAATACCCCAGCGTGAACATCACGGGCAGGTACCCAAGTCCTCTCCTCTTGGTTGGGCTGAATCAGCACGGGGGCCGAGATAAAGCACTTCTTGAGAGTCTCAAAGGCCTGGACGGCCTCAGGGGGCCAATGGAGGACATCGGCACCCTTGCGGGTAAGGTCCGTAAGAGGCTTAGCGACGACCGAGAAGTTGGCAATAAATCTCCTGTAATAGTTGGCGAACCCTAAAAAACACTGTAACGCCTTAAGGGAGGCAGGTTGGACCCATTCCGCCACAGCTTGAACCTTGGCAGGGTCCATGCGGAATTCATGAGGAGTGAGGATTTGCCCTAAAAATGGTATCTCCTGTACCCCAAAGACACATTTTTCAGTCTTAGCAAACAGATTATTCTCCCGAAGGACCTGGAGCACCTTCCTGACATGCTCCACGTGGGAGGACCAGTCCTTGGAAAACACCAGTATGTCATCAAGGTACACAACAAGAAAATTACCCAGGTACTCTCTCAGGATTTCATTAATAAAATTCTGGAAGACAGCAGGGGCATTACACAACCCAAAGGGCATGACCAGGTATTCGAAATGACCCTCGGGTGTGTTGAACGCAGTTTTCCACTCATCCCCCTCTTTGATGCGGATAAGGTTATATGCCCCCCGTAGATCGAACTTAGAAAACCATTGGGCTCCCTGAACCTGATTAAAAAGATCCGGAATCAAAGGAAGTGGGTACTGGTTCCTTACGGTGACCTTATTCAGGTTACGATAATCAATGCACGGCCTAAGACCACCATCCTTCTTCCCCACGAAGAAGAAGCCAGCACCTACAGGAGAAGTCGAGGGGCGAATGAAACCCTTGGCCAGGCATTCTTGGATATACACCCTCATCGCTTCACGTTCAGGACATGAAAGATTAAATATCCTACCCTTAGGAAGCTTGGCACCAGGCACCAAATCGATAGCGCAATCGTAATCTCTATGGGGGGGGCAACACCTCGGAGGCCTCCTTAGAAAACACATCGGCGAAGTCCTGAACAAACTCAGGAAGCGTGTTAACCTCCTCCCGGGGAGAAATAGAGTTAACAGAAAGACATGACATAAGACATTCATTACCCCATTTGGTGAGATCCCCAGTATTTCAATCAAATGTGGGATTATGCAACTGCAACCAGGGAAGGCCTAAAACCAGATCAGACGATAATCCCTGCATCACCAGTACAGAGCACTGCTCCAAATGCATGGAGCCAACCAGGAGTTCAAAAACAGGAGTATGCTGAGTAAAATAACCATTAGCAAGGGGGGTTGAGTCGATACCTACTACAGGGATAGGATAAGGTAAATCAATACAAGGCATCTTTAGAGACATAGCAAATTCCACAGACATGATATTAGCAGATGAGCCAGAATCCACGAAAGCACTGCCTGTGGCAGACCGGCCAGCAAACGAGACCTGAAAGGGAAGCAAAATCTTATTGCGTTTCACATTAACGGGAAATACCTGTGCGCCCAAGTGACCTCCCCGATGATCACTTAGGCGCGGAAGTTTTCCGGCTTCTTATTCTTGCGCCTGGGACAGGTGTTCAGTAGATGCTTGTCGTCCCCACAGTAGAAGCAGAGACCATTCATTCTGCGAAACTCCCTACGTTGTCGAGGGGACATGGAGGCCCCGAGTTGCATAGGTACCTCCGAGTCCTCCGTGGAGGGGCGAGGAGACGGGACCTCGGGGGGAATCGCAGAAAAGTCAGAGGGGAGCACACTGAAGCGTTCTAGCTGACGTTCCCTGAGACGTCGGTCAAGTCGTACTGCTAGGGCCATAACCTGGTCAAGGGAGTCAGGCGAGGGGTAGCTAACCAGCAGATCCTTCAGGGCGTCAGATAATCCTAACCTAAACTGGCACCTTAGGGCCGGATCGTTCCACTGAGAAGCTACGCACCACTTCCTAAAATCAGAACAGTATTCCTCAACCGGTCTCCTACCCTGACGTAAGGTCACCAGCTGACTCTCGGCTAAAGCAGTCCTGTCAGTCTCGTCGTAAATGAGTCCGAGGGCAGAGAAAAAACGATCAACAGAGGAAAGTTCAGGGGCGTCAGGAGCCAAGGAGAAGGCCCACTCTTGGGGCCCCTCCTGGAGTCGGGATATGATGATACCCACCCGCTGGTTCTCGGAACCTGAGGAGTGGGGCTTTAGGCGGAAATACAGTCTGCAACTCTCCCGGAAGGAGAGAAACGTCTTACGGTCCCCTGAAAACCGGTCAGGTAACTTGAGGTCGGGTTCTAGAGGTGAGGTGAGGGGTACTACTAAAGCAGCGTCACCCTGATTGACCCTTTGGGCCAGGGCCTGGACCTGTAGGGAGAGGCCCTGCATCTGCTGGGTCAGGGTCTCAAGGGGGTCCATGATAGCGTCAGCGTAGGAGAAATGGTAGACTAGGTAAGGGCTTGTAATTATGTAGTGGCAGGAAGGAGGTGAAGGGAAAGTGAGCCCTAATCTACCCACCGCCCTGTCCCTGCCTAATTGCAACGACCCGCCCTAGGCGACGAGGTACAACTGGGCGGCGGTCCCTACGCTGGCTAAGTGCACAGGAAGACAAACAGGGAACACGCAAGGGAAGGGGCAGTAGCCACGGAACGCCACGAGGAAACGGGGCGGCGAACGAACAGTCAGGACCAGGACGAAGTGAGTACACCCGAGCGGGCACGGAGACAGAAGCAAGCCAGGGCAAGCAAAGCAGGTCAAGCAGAACTGCAGCAAGGCAGAAGCACGGCAGAAGCAGGCTGGAGCAAGCAGCAGTGGGGCCAGGAATCCAAAAGAATTACAAGCACTGAGGGAGGGCACAGGGCAGGTAATAAAGGGCAGGGGGCGGAGCTAACTCCGAGAGACCAGGCCGCGATAGGCTCTCCCACTCCTGAGCCTGCCACCCTGGTTGGTGGGAGATGGTGTCAGTCGAACAGGTCTGGCCTCAGGTGTGGATTGATTAATCCCAGGAGTATAGCTAGATGAAGTACCTGGCAGATCCCTAACAGAAACTCACTTCTTGTGAGAGGAATTATTCAATAGTGGAAAAGGAATGTTTGGCCATAAAGTGGGCACTAGAGACGCTGAGATACTATCTACTAGGTAGACAATTCCGGCTAGTTTCGGATCATGCCCCCTTGAGGTGGATGTGCCACAACAAAGGAAATAATGCAAGGGTAACTAGATGGTTTCTAGCATTGCAAAATTTTAATTATAGTGTGGAACACAGGGCAAACTACATGTCAATGCCAATTCACGTCTCCATTGCTTATCGGCTACAAGTGCCCAGTCCCCTAGCCTTGGGCAGAGGGGGGGGGGGGGTATGTAAACAGTCAGTAGGAAGACTGGTAGAGGGTAGGTATGTGCCACTGAGATTTCTTATCTCAGTGGTGTAAATCTCTGGGAAGTTTGTTGCTCAGCAAGGTTAGTTGGTGAGCAGGAGTTTTTAGGCTGGATTTCAGGGTCCGGGATTTAGGAAAGGCTGTAGGGATTCTTGGTGGGATGGCCATTCCCATACCTCCACTCCAGGTTTTGGTTTCTAGAGGTTCTGAGTCTCAGCTGGCCCTGATTAAAAGGGAAGCTGACAGTGTGAAGAGGAAGAGAGAGTGAGGAGGAAGGAGATTGTTGTTCCTCCAGGGAGACTGCTATAAACGAAACACCTAACGAAGGGCACTTGCACGCTCAGGTGGTGGCTGCTACAGGGTGAGAACTTTAAAGATTGTTTTTCCACAAGTTATATTGTTTTGTTTGTTGCTTTACCCAGTGGACGCAAGCTCTGTACAAAAAGGATCTGTTTGTTTGGTACAAATAAAAAGTACCCACTGTTTGTGTTTACCCCGTTTCCGTGTGCGTGACTCCCCAATACAGCAGCCCAAGTGGGACGCCAGCTCACTATATATATATATATATATATATATATATATATGTTTGCTTAAATATGCTTTAATCATCACTATATTTTCTACTCATGTTGCATTTGGTTTATGATCTTCAAATAACACTCTTATTTTCATATATTTTTATTTATTTTTTTCCTCACATTTTTTCTATCCTCACAGATTTGGATAATGGACGTTATGATATCTGCTTGTTAACCAATATTTATTATCTTCCCTGACACGAGTTCCTCCTTGTGTTCTTCTATTTTTTCACCTCACTTTTTGCACCATTCCCTACACGTGTGTTGTGTTTTCACTCGTTGTCATATACATATTCTTTTCATACTATATATATATATATATATATATATATATATATATTGGTATAGATATGTGTATATTTTATTTATGTTTTGATGTGGTTTTGTTTTGTTTGGCCACATGGCCCCTTTGAACATATTGTAGACCTTGTCTGTTTAAGCCTGTGAGAATGAGTTTGATATATATATTTTTTCTCCCGGACTGTGAGTGTCATCCAATTTCCGGTTTGCGGTGCCGACTTCCGGTTTTGAGGTGCAAACTGACATAGGATTAGGGTTAAGTGGGAGGGGTGGAGAGAACTTTAAAAAGGTGTCTCTTTAGTTTTGACGCCATTCCCTGATGAAGCTACGACGAAACGCGTCGGGAGCCCGGTGGTGGTTTGGGACCGGTCCTACCTTGGCATTGTTCACCAATTTTCACCTAGTTGTATCTCCAGGTATTGTGATTTTGTTCTTACTAGATCAACACATTGTGGCTATGTTTTCTATGTGACTACCATTCTATATGAAGCTAATCATTGTGTGCCTCCACTATAAGATTTTCAATACCTTGTTGCACTATGTTTTATTGTTTCTAGATATTTATTCCTTGCTCTCAGCGCCCATTGGTATTCTCCTGTAGGACCTTGACACAATTTATACTTCTGCCACTTCTACCGCGATTTTTCTTTCTCTGTCCTAATGTATAGGTTGCACTTGTGATTTTATTTCATCCATATATGTTTGAATATTTTAAATGCTTATCCATTAAAATATTTATTTTTATTGCATGCTAAAGGTCGTGTTGTGTTCTCTTTTGGTTTTCTCTAAATAGGTTACACGTACCATTATATTCGGGCTCTTTCTATTTATTGGTTTTCTTATAATGTGGCTGATGAAAATAATTTCTCCTTACTATACTGTACGTTTTTTACCCCACTGACAGAAACAAGCGGAAAAAATAAGTGGTTCTTGCAGAGGAATGTGTTTTATGGCCATTTTAATGGGTGCGAGGGTACAGAGGGTTTTACACTGGGTGATTATCGGGCAGACAAGCGTTCATAGAACGCTTGTTGCCGAAAATTGCCCTGTGTAAACAGGGCAGCGATCAGCAGATGAACGAGCAAACGCTCTATCATCTGCTGGTCGTATCATTTTAATTAAGTAAAATATTAGCGTTGTCGTCAGCACATCTCCCTGTGTAAACAGGGAGACGCACTGCCCACATGATAATAATTTATGGGACGTCCCCATCCATAGCTCCATGCGACAGGAGCTAACAAACGCAGATTAACGATGTCTCGTTGATCAGCGCTCAGTGCATCGGCCGGTGTAAAAGGGCCTTAATACTGCATATGATATCAATGACAATTATGATTGTCTTAAATGTTTTTACATTGTAATATGTTGTTAAATATATGCCCATTTTTGATTGATCTACAGTCATAAATCATATACATGTATATGTATTTCATATCATGGCAAATCCCCATTTTCAGCAGCAATTGTCCTAATAACATAATATCTAAGTTGGCTACATGGTTATATTTGTATGGGGTTCTCTATACTGGGAGCACAGTGTATGTGCGTAACAATGCTTTAATGACAGACAAGATACAGGAACAGAAAAGCAGATTTCAGGATAAAGCAACATAATTTATTAACTTGGGTAGTGGATCCTTGGACTGCAACTAGAAGCAGTAGTGACAACAACACGAGAACAAGGATGCAGAAACGGGTAATGGGGTTATCGGAATGTCCATAAACAGACAGAAGGGCCAACAGGCTCAGACGTGGTAAACACAGGAGAGGCAGAGATGAAGCTGATCTCAGAGGGAACCAGGAGCAGACCTTGGATGGAACCAAGAGGCACCAAGAGCAGTGACCAGGCATAGACACTAGACTTGAAACCAGCAGATGCAAGGAACAGAGTCCAAGTGTAGCCAGTCAGAACCACGAGATATCAGGTGCAGGTAGGTACAGGTAAAATGAAGCAGGATGGGTACATGATCACAGCAGCAGAGCAGGAGATCAAACACAGTATCCGGGGGTCCATGCCAGGAGCACAGGAACTAGAGGCAAGAGGCAGAAAACACCAGACTGGACAGGGCCACAATCGGGAACAATAGACGATCCTCAAGCTTAGGCTGATGGTACAGACAGTGTTTAAAGGCTATTTACACATTTAAAATAGTTTTTTGTTCTTTTTTTCATAAAAATGTCTATCAGTGTGTTTGGTGCAACTTTCTAAATATTTTTTATTAAAAATTATTTAAACTTTTTGAGATACAGCTGCTTTGTATCCTGTATACAGAGCAGCAGTATCTAGCGATGAAACCTGTATCCATCAGATCAGCGGCATTGACAGGTTCAGTGTCAGCAGGAGCTGTCACCGATCATATCTAAGTTCATAACCTAGATGTGATCAATAACAGGTGGATCCTGTGTGTGAGAGACACGCAGGACCCACTGACCCTGATCATGTCAGTGCCGTTGACCTGACGGATTTAGGTCTTATCGCAAGATACAGCTGCTCTGCATACAGGATACAAAGCAGCTGTATCTCAAAAAGTTAAAATAATTTTTACTTTTGGCACGGAAGGGAGTCAGGTGACTGGCGCTCCCTGTGCGCTGACTGACGGGCATATGCGCATGCCACTGTCAGCACAGATTGGACAGTGTCAGACTGTGTAAGGGCACACCCAAACTGGTAACACCCAGTTGTCAATTTAGTCATAAATTTCTAGGAGGAATAATAGAGAAATGGCACAACGTAGAGTTCTAAAAAGTATGCTCGAGAATTGTTATTTCATGGGCAATACAATTATTTACTAAGCCATACATTGCAGGAGAGATAACTGGTCCTCTTTAACCCCTTCCTGCTCCTGGACATACTATTAGGTCATGGCAGCTGTATCGTTCGCGCTCCATGACCTAATAGTACGTCTCGGGAGTAACGGCCGTTTCGGCCGTCCTCCCGACACATACAGGAGCTGTGACAGCTGCTGTCTCGTACAGCAGCTGCCGCAGCTCCTACAGCGGGGACCGATCTCTGTGTCCCCGCTGATTAACCCCTTAAAAGCCGCGTTCTATAGAGCTCGCGGCTTTTTAGGGGTTAAGCTGCCATCGCCGGCCTGCTACGCGATAGCGGCCGGCGATGGTGACTATGGCAACCGGACACCAAACAATGGCGTCCGGCTATGCCATAGATGGAAGCCTAGTGGGTCCTGACGAAGTCAGGACCCACTATGCTTGCTGTCAGTGAGTAGCTGACAGTTCTAATACACTGCACTACGCATGTAGTGCAGTGTATTAGAATAGCGATCAGGGCCTCCTGCCCTCAAGTCCCCTAGTGGGACAAAGTAATACAGTAAAAAAAGATGTGTCAAAATGAGAAAATAAAAGTTTTAAAAGTGATAAAAGTAAAAATCCCCCCTTTTCCCTTATCAGTCCTTTATTATTAATAAAAATATATAAACAAACAAACTATACATAATTGGTATCGCCGCGTCCGTAATGGCCTGAGCTACAAAATGATTTTGTTATTTATCCCGCACGGTGAACGCCGTAAAAGAAAATAATAATAAACCGAACCACAATCACAATTGTTTGGTCACTTCACCTCCCAAAAAATGGACTAAAAAGAGATCAAAAAGTCGCATGTACCGAAAAATGGTACTGATCGAAACTACAGTTCGTTACGCAAAAAATAAGTCCTCGCACGGCTTTATTGATTGAAAAATAAAAACGTTATGGCTCTTAGAATAAGGCAACACAAAAAGTGAATGATTGTTTACAAAACGTATTTTATTGTGCAAACGCCATAAGACATAAAAAAAAACTATAAACATCTGGTATCGCCGTAATCGTATCGCCCCGCAGAATAAAGTGAATATGTCATTTATAGCGCACGGTGCATGCAGTAAAAAAAAAAGAATAAAAAAGCAATAGTAGAATTGCTGTTTATTAGTCACCACGCCACCTAAAAATAGAATAAAAACTGATCAAAAAGCCGCATGCACCCCAAGAAAACTAGAATGGATTCCTCAAGGGGTCTAGTTTCCAAATTGGGGTCACTTTTGGGGGGTTCCCAATGTTTTGGCACCACAAGACCTCTTCAAACCGGACATGGTGCCTAATAAAAAAGAGGCATCAAAATCCACTAGGTGCTCCTTTGCTTCGGAGGCCGGTGCTTCAGTCCATTACCGCACTAGGTGGGATATTTCTCAAAACTGCAGAATCTGGGCAATACGTATTAAGTTGCGTTTCTCTGATAAATCCTTTTGTGTTATAAAAAAAATGGTATAAAGAGGATTTTCTGACAAAAAAAAAATGTCAATTTCACCTCTACTTTGCTCTAAATTTCTGTGAAACACCTAAAGGGTTCATAAACTTTCTAAATGCTGTTGTGAATACTTTGAGGGGTCTAGTTTCTAAAATGGGGTATTTGATAGGGGTTTCTAATATATGGGCCCCTCAAAGCAACTTCAGAACTGAACTGGAACCTAAAAAAATAAATAAATGAGGCAATACTTCGCTTCTTACATTATACTGATAATGAGCCGTGCCCACCCTGAGATGACCACAGTTTTGACCGTTTGTATAAACGGAGACCCCTATTAGACCGTTCCAGTGCCCGGTTTTCCCAAGCATACACCCCCGAGAAGTGTATTTCTGTTGATGAGTCCCTGGTACATTTTAAAGGGAGGGTTCAATTCCGCGAGTACCTGCCGGGTAAGAGGGCAAGGTATGGCGTGAAGATGTATAAGCTGCGAGAGTGCATCAGGGTATACCTACAGGTTTAGACTACATGAAGGAAAGGCCACCCCCAAACCAGACTGCATCCTGGACTACAATAGGTACATGGGAAGGATGGACTTGTAAGATCAAATCCTGAAGCCCTACAGCGCCATGCGGTGTGGTATAAGAAGCTGGCCGGGCACATCAAACAGATGGCATTGTACAATGCGTACGTGCTACGTCGATGTGCAGGCCAGACGAGAACTTTCCTGGAATTTCAAGAGGTGATGATCAAGAACCTAATCTTTAGGAACCAAGATGGGGGGGCACCCAGTACTTCTGGAATCGGGGCCACACGCATCATACCAAGGCGGCAACACTTTCCAGGAGAAGTTCCCCAAACTGGCAAGAAGGGAAAAAGTCAAAAGAGGTGCAAAGTCTGCTATAAGAGGGTGATAAGGGATGGCACAATATATCAATGTGACACGTGTCCCGAATAACCAGAGCTCTGTATGAAAGTCAGTTTTAAAATTTATCATACATCCCTTGGTTTATAATTTACCCCAATTTTACTTACCCTCATGCACTCCGCACAGCTTATCCCCCCTTGTCTTTCCCCTCTGAGCCCTGCTGTGTGTCCAGGCAGCTGATAACAGCCACAAGTAGGGTATTGCCATACCGGGGAGAACCCACATTACAGTTTATGGGGTGTAGGTCTCTGGTCAAAATGCTCACTACACCTCTAGATGAATGCCTTAAGGGTGTAGTTATTAAAACGGGGTCACTTCTTGCGGGTTTCAACTGTACTGGTACCTCAGGTGCTTCTGCATACATGACTTCGCACTAGAAAATCCCCAGTAGGCCAAATGGTGGTCCTTTCCTTCTGAGCCCTCCCATGGGCCCAAACGGCAGTTTATCACAACAAATGGGGTATTGCGGCACTCAGAACAAATTGCGCAACAGAATGGGGTATTTTGTTTCTTGTGTAAATAAGAAATTCAGCCAAAACTACATATTATTTGAAAAAAATAATTTTGTTTTCATTCCCAGCCCAATTCAAATAAGTTCTGTGAAAAAACTATGGGGTCAAAGTGGTCACAACACCCATAAATGAATTCCTTGAGGGGTGTAGTTTTCAAAATGGGGTAATTTGTGGTTGGTTTCTATTGCTTTGATACCTCTGGGGCTCTGCAATACGACATGGCACCCGAAAACCAATCCAGCAAAATCTGGACTCCAAAGAACACACAGCGCTCCTTTCCTTCTGAGCCCTCCCATGGGCCCAAACGGCAGTTTATCACCACAAATGGGGTATTGCCGCACTCAGGACAAATTGGGCAACAAAATGGAGTATTTTATTTCTTGTGAAAATAAGAATTTTTGAGCTAAAATGACATATTGGAAAAAATATATATTTTTTTAATTCCCAGCCCAATTCAAATAAGTTCTGTGAAGAAACTATGGGGTCTAAATGGTCACATTACCCATAAATGAATTCCTTGAGGGGTGTAGTTTCCAAAATGGGGTCACTTCTGGTGGGTTTCCATTGCTTTGATACCTCTGGGGCTCTACAAATGCGACATGGCACCCGAAAACCAAACCAGCAAAATCTGCACTCCAAAGAACACACAGCGCTCCTTCCCTTCTGAGGCCTCCCATGGGCCCAAACGGCAGTTTATTGCCACAAATGGGGTATTGCTGCAGAAATTGGGCAACAAAATTGAGTATTTTGTTCCCTGTGAAAATAAGAAATTTTGATAAAAAATGACATCATCTTGGAAAAAATGTCATTTTTTTAATGTCACAGCCCAATTGAAATAGGTGCTGTGAAAAAACTGTGTGGTCAAAATGCTAACAACAACCATAAATCAATTCCTTGAGGGGTGTAGTTTCCAAAATGGGGTCACTATTGGGGGATTCCTACTGTTTTGGCACCTCAACACCTCTTCAAACCTGGCATGCTGCCTAAAATATATTCTAATAAAAAAAGAGGACTCAAAATGCACTAGGTGCTTTTTTGCTTCTAGGGCTTGTGTTTTAGTCCACGAGCGCAGTAGGGCCACATGTGCGACATTTCTAAAAACTGCAGAATCGGGACAATACATATTTAGTAGTGTTTCTCTGGTAAAACCTTCTGTGTTACAGAAAAAAAAATGAATAAAATTGAAATTCAGCAAGAAAAATGAAATTTGCAAATTTCACCTCCACTTTGCTTTAATTCCTGTGAAATGCCTGAAGGGTTAAAAAACTTTCTAAATGCTGTTTTGAATACTTTGAGGGGTCTAGTTTTAAAATGGGGTGTTTTATCAGGGTTTCTAATACATAGGCCCCACAACGCCACTTCAGAACTCAAGAGGTACCTTAAAAAAAAGGCTTTTGAAATTTTCTTAAAAATATGAGAAATTGCTGTTTATGTTCTAAGCCTTGTAACGTCCAAGAAAAATAAAATAATGTTCAAAAAATGATGCCAATCTAAAGTAGACATATGGGAAATGTGAACTAGTAACTATTTTGGGTGGTATAACCGTCTGTTTTACAAGCAGATGCATTTCAATTCTGAAAAATGCAATTTTTTCAAAATTTGCTCTAAATTTTGCAATTTTTCACCAATAAACACTGAATATATCGACCAAATTTTACCACGAACATGAAGCCCAATGTGTCATGAGAAAACAATCTCAGAATCGCTTGGGTAGGTTTAAGCATTCCGACGTTATTACCACATAAAGTGAAATATGTCAGATTTGAAAAATGGGCTCTGAGCCTTAAGGCCAAAACTAGGCTGCGTCCTTAAGGGGTTAAGTTTGTTACTAAAAACAATTAATTCTAGCCCTGGGAAATCTGCTCCATTTTCCAAAACAGCATTCATTCTACAAAATTATTCTTAGGCGATGGTGGTAAATTATACAATTGAAGTGTCTTACTATTAGGGTATGTGCACACGTAGTGACCAAAAACGTCTGAAAATACAGAGCTGTTTTCAAGGGAAAACAGCCTCTGATTTTCAGACGTTTTTTGAGCAACTGGCATTTTTCGATGCGTTTTTCGCGCCGTTTTCGTGGCGTTTTTTACGTCCGTTTTTGGAGCTGTTTTCATTGGAGTCTATGAGAAAACAGCTCCAAAAACGTCCAAAGAAGTGTCCTGCACTTCTTTTGACGAGGCTGTAATTTTACGTGTCATCTTTTGACAGCTGTCAAACGACGACGCGTAAATTACAGGTCGTCGGCACAGTACGTCGGCAAACCCATTCAAATGAATGGGCAGATGTTTGCCGACGTATTGGAGCCGTATTTTCAGGCGTAAATCGAGGCATAATACGCCTCGTTTACGCCTGAAAATATATCGTGTGAACCCAGCCTTATACATGAGGTGCAATGCAAGTGCATAATACTTCCCAAGATACCAATGTTTTTTCATTGGGAAAATTGCCTGAACTTTGGTAAATATCTTTCCTGTATGGGCTTTTCCCTAAAAAATAGAATTGGAGTGCTCGTCATATCATGGCCAAATCTAAGGCCAATTTTATATAAAAAGATAAAAAGTATGATATTAACTAAATGTAGTACCAAGGCTCAAATTTATAGTGGTTAACATCAGATATAGAGTAAAATTATTCACGTGTTTGAAAGGAGGAAGATTTGTACTTGGTACACAAGGGGTTTAAATTAGTAGAGTAATAAATTAAGGCAAAATAGATTAAGATCGTTATTTAACAGATTATAAAGGGTATGGGGTAATAATATGCAAAGGACAATACTGCAAAATAGTGTACATTCTATGCCACATTAATTGTGTTCTAAGAGTCAGTTTCATGTCCCTCTGCACATTTTCCGATCCATTCATACTATTAATGATAATTACATTAAAACTGGTGCTCTGCCACAATTTCTTGCCTCAGTAACAGACGCCAAGAGCTATTTTAAACGTTCTTGTCACCCGTAATAGGAGCACTAGCGCTGATTGCATTTGGAGATCATTTTCCTAAAGCTAATACTTGCAAATTGCTTCTCTACAGTTAACAGCTTAAGACTGAAAGGTGGAATAATGTGCTCTTGTTTTTTTCGGCTCCATTGACCTCCCACATGTATAATTACATTTAATGTATAGATATCTAACTATAGTGTCTTGAAGAGGTGAGAAATCCAGGGAGACCAATGTAGCATTGTCTTGTAAAACATTTTATTTCATTATTGCACAACATGGATGCTGTATTGCAACAAATTAAATTACTTCCTTTTTTTTTTATATAAGCTTTGCGGCATCAAATTATACACTAATCACAGCAAAGTTTGACACTTTACATAAGAACTATAAAAAAAACAAGATTGTCATTTATTCAATTTTATTCTGGATTATAGTCCTAGCAATAGAAGGACGTGTTATTTTTCGGTTTATTTTGAATTAGAAGGTTGCTTATATTAGACTGGAAACAATAAAAAAAAGTTTTTGGAAGGTTGGTCCAATAGTTTGATTCTTTTAGCTGAACTTATTTTGGTTCTTTTCTGTCCATTCTATTTAGGTTTCTGAGTAGCTTGCCGTAATTATTTGCAGCTCTTTTAGAATTTATGACATTTACCTCAGCACTCCGCAATGAACGTGTGTCCTTTTGGCATACCTCTGGATTCATGCTTCTGTTTCAGAATGGAAGAACTAAATTTGCTTACTACAGTCCTTTGAAAAAACTAATTGGTCAATACAACAAAATCTAGATAAATATTTCATGATTTGCGACGGATGGATAAAGCACAAAAATCTGATGATCTCATTAATCTTTTGTGACCGGTGAAGTGTTCGTCTCCTCTCAAATTCATAACTTTGGAATATTTTATTGTCAATCAATTCCTTTTTTTCTTTTTTTTAGCTTGTACAAAATAGGTCATACCTTTCTACATCTCAAACTAATATCAGCAGAGATAATTGTTAGTTTACCATTTGTTCTCTTATTACAATTTGTATTTGTATACCTTGTAAATCCTAACCTTCTTCCCCTCCTTTCTGTATTCTCCTTCCATACCCCTCCCTTCCTATGTTTTAAAAGAAAAACTTAAATAAAGAATTTATAAAAAAAAATGTGGGCAGCAGGACATTTCAAAATCACAGAACACTACACAGACAATGGTTATGTAACGTCTATGGCCACGGCCCGTCGTTCCGACTTACCCCTCGACGGCCGTGGCCATGGACTCCTGACTTTTGTGCAGCGTCGTCCTCCCGCGAGGCACCGGCACTCACTTCCGGATTACAAGACTGTCTCCAGAGGGCGCGCACGCCCCCGCGTGCACACTCTTAAAGGTCCAGTGCGCGCATATTGCAGGAAGTCTGCAATCTAGCCCAGGATGCTCTGGGCTATAAAAAGGGCTCTGCCCTCTTGCTCTTTGCCATAGCATTGTTTGTTACCCAAAGTTTGTCGTGCTAATGGTCTCCTAGTGTTTTCCAGTTTCCCAGTGTACCCTGTTCCTGTATCCTGTTACCGTGCTACCCTCTTCTAGTGCCGTGCTGAGTTGTTGCCAGATTGGACAACATTCCACGCCTGTTTCGCTACACCACAGCTGACGTCTACCCGCTGCCTGGTCCCAGTTGTGCCTGCCTTTCTACTGTCTACGTTGCCTCTGGTATCCTCTCTGAACTATTTGACTCTGTACTTTACCTGTTTGGCCAGCTGCCGGCCCGCTACGCGGTATGGCCCAGTGGGTCCACACCCCGCACTGTGACAAATTATATCGTAAGGTATACGCTTTTTATTATAATGGGAACCAAAGGTAGACATATCCAAACATAGGGGTATGCAGTTGCATATGTTTGCACAGTATGCACTTGGATTGTATGAATAAAACTTTTCACTTTCCCTTTTAAAAAGAGATAAAGGATCTCTTAAATGGATACCAACTATATGCCAACTCTATATCTTTTTAATACTTTTTTTGACAGATTTTTTTGACCGAACCAAACAAAATAAATATACCGTTGAATCCCTGTTTAGCTGTTTAGAAAACAACACAAACATGATGAGCACATATATTAATCTGTTTTAGGAGCATATACACCCTCCAGGCAAAGTTTGCCATTAAAGGCATAAAGTTTCATGTACAATTCAGGCAGTAAAGAAGTCTGCATATCACAATACAGGTGATGGAAAACATGACCAGAAATGCATAGGGGAGGGGGGAGGGCTAAGCACAACTGTGACAGTAGTAATCCATTTTTTATGCCACTGAACTAGAGTAAGGTAATGGAGCCAATAAAATACAGACAAAAGGGTTAAAGGCCAAACAATCCATTCTTGTTTTTTTTTTTATAAGATATTCTAATTAATATGAAAGATTTAAAAGTAGAATCACAAATAAATATATTTTCTTAGACGCAAGTTGTAAAAATTACCATAAGCTCATCAATCTTGTGGAAACCATTAGTGTAATGGGTTTCATAGCAATGGGTAGATGAACAGTCAAAATAATATGCTTACTACATTGTTGATTAAATAAGTACGTCTATGTGTAACATTAATTCATTAATGTTAAATGATATATGTAACATCTCATTTTATTTTCTTGACCAGTCTTAGCGTCCCAAACTAAAGCAAACTAAAGTGATACCATCCTATTAAGGTGGCCATACGTTTAGAAGAACCTTTAAATAAACAGTCATTATGCCAACACAGCCATACATCTCTTAGTCTGTATTGGCTGTTACACTAGGTTAAACTGGCCATACAGGGTCAATTAGATCCGGCGAAGGATAAACGATCTTTCAGTGTGGAATGTTTTTTCACTGAATTATTGTACGTGTAATCAGGGGCGGATTAAGGGTACCATGGGCCCCGGGCACTTTTTCAGGTCTGGCCCCCACCCCCCAAACTCCGAAGACGCTGTACCGTATATATTTGCAGATTTCTGTTTAGGCGGCCACAGATCTGGCACGGTTTTAATTTAGCTGTAAAAGCAGATGAGCCATATAGAGGAAAGAAAGCAGAATACTTTCAGACATTGAAGTGGTCAGGAGCTTTATAATTTTTTTTATTTTTACGTCCATGGAGTGGTGTGTGAAGGTTTGTTTCTTTGCGGGAGGAGTTATAGTTTTTATTGGCACCATGTAAAGTACCATATAATGGGTGAATTGGAAAAAACTGAGATTCCTCCATGTTTTTTGGGGTTTAGTTTTTACTGTATATATTTACCTTCTCTTAAGGTAAAAGTAGATTTAACATATACTTTTAACTTAAGAGAAGGTAAATATATACAGACCCAGAACCAAGCTCAGCACATATATACAGCCCTAGAATCAAGCTCAGTACATATATACAACACCAGAACCAAGCTCAGTACATATATACAGCACTAGAACCAAGTTCAGTACATAAATACAGCACTAGAACCAAGCTCAGTACATATATACAGCACTAGAACCAAGCTCAGTACATATATGCATCCCCAGAACAAAGCTCAGTACATATATACAATGCCAGAACCAAGATCAGTACATATATAACTCCAGAACCAAGCTCAGTATATATACAGCACCAGAACCAAGCTCAGTACATATATACAGCACTAGAACCAAGCTCAGTACATATATGCATCCCCAGAACAAAGCTCAGTACATATATACAATGCCAGAACCAAGATCAGTACATATACATAACTCCAGAACCAAGCTCAGTATATATATACAGACCCAGAACCAAGCTCAGTACATATATACAGCACCAGAACCAAGCTCAGTACATATATACAGCACCAGAACAAATACAGTTCAGTACAGAGATCATTTGCAAATTCAGTTTAACCCCTGCTGTATAAATTTGAACAACATAAAACAACAATTCCCAGTATAGCCTGAACAATAGTTAGGATATAAAAACACAAACAGAAAAAATGGGACATAGATATCATCAAAACCACAAAAAAGGCCATACTTACTAGGTAGGTGGGTGGGTGAAAACCCGTTCCCATCAGGACGCAGACGGGTCAAAGAATGCTGCAGAAGGAGTGTGCATTAAATAGTGATAGCCCCTCCCACTAGTCTTGAGGGGAGTGGCGAACTAAGTGCTCAAAGGTGTGCGATAAATGAGTGTCAGTGTAGTGCTAGGGTGTGAATGGATGGTAAAAAATAAACATGTATGTATGAAAGTGTCAGAACTGTGTAATAATGTAATAAAAATAAATAAATAAATAAATGTGATGAATAGGGGTCAGTGCTGTGAATAGTACATGGGGTGTCAGTACTATGTGTAATACGTGGAGGGATAATGTGCTGGTCGTCAGGCATGGCGTATCTTGCCGAATAACAGCCTATTTGTAACGCCGCTAGTGTTAGCTAAAGCGGGCTGCTCTGCATTCCAAACCAAACGCCAGCACATCATGCCCTCCCAGCATATAAGACCCGGCCGCGTCCTGAAAAAAAGTGTAGTATACGTAGTAAGAAATATCCATGAAACATGGGGTATTAGTTGTTATTTTGGCCAAAATACGCAAAGCTCGCAACCCAACGTCAAGGCTCCCCAGTGCCTTGCGAGTCCCTAACCAGAACGGTTAGGATATGCTGGGACTTGCTGTTTAACAAAAAAGAATGCTACCATCCGTCATCTCGCTGCAGATCATACAGTGACTACAGTACTGATCAGTCACAGGGAGAATAAACATTTACATTAAGTGACTTACAGGTGATGTCTCAGATTCTTTTTCATTCTTTTTCTCTTTTCTTCTCCATCCTGTCCAAACATCTATGATGACTTCTCTCGGGAACAGCCCATTTATGCAGTTCACAGCTCAGATGTCTTCGGCTCCTCACTTTTCCAACATTTCCTCACCTGTAAACGAAGATAAAATTCTCATGATGCCACACTCTATGCTTCTAAATATAATAGTATCATACAATGATTATGATAGTACTATGCACTGTACTCCTGAATATAATAGTATTATACACTGCGTCCCTGAACATAATAGTACTATACACTGTACTCCTGAATATAATAATACTATACACTGTACTCCTGAATGTAATATTACTATACACTGTGCTCCTGAATATAATAGTACTATACACTGTGCCCCTGAACATAATAGTACTATACACTGTACTCCTGAATATAATAATACTATACACTGTACTCTTGAATATAATATTACTATACACTGCGCTCCTGAATATATCACACATGGGCCATGTATCTAAGCCTACCATGTGCTTATGTAAGATGCTTAGATACAGGGCCCAGCAGACAGGATCACACATCGGCCTTTTATCTAAGCCTACCATGTGATTGGCTTAGATACAAGGCCCAGCAGACAGCATCACACAATCTGTAATCCTGTGTCATGGGCCCTCAAAGCCTGCAACATCGTAGGCTTAAAGGGGTTGTCCAGTCCCTAAACATTGATGGCCTATCCTCAGGATAGGCCATCAATAGCTGATGGGTCGGGGTCCATCTCCCGGGACCCGCCAATCACCTGTTTTGAAGGGGCCGCAGCGCTGGTATGACAGCTGCTTCCCCTTCATTTCCCTTACTGACATCAAGGAGCGCTCCAGGAGTGGTATCCCCGGCAACATGGGGATTCCACTCCTTCAGGGAGCTACAGTGGCGCTATCTATAGGAAGGGGGGGTTTCTATCTACAAGGGGGCTGTGGGCTGTGTGGCACTACCTACAAGGGGGCTGTGGGCTGTGTGGCACTACCAATAAGGGGGCTGTGGTCTGTGTGGCACTACCTACCAGGGGGCTGTGTGGCACTCCCTACAGGGGGCTGTGTGGCACTCTCTACAGGGGGCTGTGTGGCACTCTCTACAGGGGGCTGTGTGTCACTCGCTACAGGGGACTGTGTGTCACTATCTACAAGGGGGCTGTGTGGCGCTATCTACAAGTGGGCTGTGTGGCGCTATCTACGAGGGGACTGTGTGGCACTTTTTACGAGGGGGCTGTGTGGCGCTACCTACGAGGGGGCTGTGTGGCGCTACCTACGAGGGGGCTGCGTGGCGCTATCTACGAGGGGGCTGTGTGGCGCTGCTTACAAGGGGGCTGTGTAGCGCTACCTAAAAGGGGGCTGTGTGGCGCTACCTACAAGGGGGCTGTGTGGCGCTACCTACAAGGGGCTGTGTGGCGCTACCTACAAGGGGCTGTGTGGCACTACCTACAGGGGGAATCTGTGAGTGGTGGGCTGATGGTCATTTTACTGTGAGTGGCGGGCTGATGGTCATTTTACTGTGAGTGGGGGGCTGATGGTATTCAAGTGGTTTTCGCCTCTGAGCTCCAATTGAAATTAACAGGAGGCAGAAAAAACCTGTGGCGCCCGTTTGTAGCTTTTTTGCCTGCGACTTTGCATTAGCTTCAATGCCTTAAGAAAAAACACAAAAAAAAGGTCAAACAACGCTGTCAATTCAAAATCTGTTTCAAAATTCCAGAAGGAATTATAAGGCAGATTTTTTTGCCTTACAAAAAACATGCGTAAACATACCTTACGAGTGTACTGCTTTTTTTAAGCAATTTTCTGCCTTTCTCAGAACTATTTTTGGTAGGGGTGCCCTGAGGAAATTTTATTTTTCCAGTGCTGCCTCGAGTCCGAAAAGGTTGGGAAACTCTGTACTAGGCTACAGGATCACGTCGACCTACGCAAGGATCCCGTCATGGAGCAGCTCAGTTCATCGTGGGAATGGGGCCTAGGTGAGTACAATTTTTGTTTTTGTTTGGGGGCACTGTCTACAAGGGGGGGGGGGTGGGGGCTGTATGGCACTGTCTACAAGAGGGAGGTGGGGGGCTGTATGGCACGATCTACAAGGAGTAGGTGGGGGATTATGGCACTGTGTACAGCAGGGGTCTCAAACTCAGCCGGGTAGGTGGGCCGCATATAGAAAAAATGGGAAGTTGATGGGCCGCATTACTTTCAAATTTGATACAATACAAAATTATTGTTAATCAATTAGTTATTTGAACTACTATAACACTACATTACTATAATAATAGCGCTAGGTTTAAAATTTTAGATATTTCTCCACCTGCTTATTTCAACAATCCAGCTTTCCAGTTTAAGGGTATGTTCACGCGGCAGCATCTGTAACGGCTGAAATTACGGGGATGTTTTCAGGAGAAAACATCCCCGTAATTTCAGCCGTAACGGCATGTGCAGGCGCTTGAACGCCGCGTCCATTACGTACGTAATTGGCGCTGCTTTTCATTGGAGTCAATGAGTAACGGCTCCAATTACGCCCCAAGAAGTGACAGGTCACTTCTTTGACGCGGGCGTCTATTTACGCGCCGTCATTTGACAGCGGCGCATAAATATACGCCTTGTGTGAACAGACAAACGTCAGCCCATTGCTTTCAATGGGCAGATGTTTGTCAACGCTTTCAAGCCGCATTTTTCGGACGTAATTCAGGGCAAAAACTACCGAATTACGTCCGTAATTAGTGTGTGTGAACATACCCTAAGTGTCGCTAAATGCAGTCCGGCCGCTCAGTTAGCACACATGTCAAAATTGGGCCCCTTTTTAGATTCCGCAGTGCCCTCGGTGGATGCTGCCGCAGTGCCCTCGGTGGATGCTGCCGCAGTGCCCTCGGTGGATGCTGCCGCAGTGCCCTCAAGTGATGCTGCTGCAGTGCCCTCTGTAGATAATGCAACACACCCCTAGTTAAGGCCACAGTGCCTTCTGTAGATAAGGCCACAGTGCCCTCTGTAGAAAAGGCCACAGTGCCCTCTGTAGATAATAAAACACACTCCTAGATAATGCCAGTGTCCTCTTCAGATACTGCCACACACCCACTTGTAGATAATGCCACAGTGCCCTCTGTAGAGGCTGCCACAGTGCCCTCTGTAGAGGCTGCCACAGTGCCCTCTGTAGAGGCTGCCACAGTGCCCTCTGTAGATGCTGCCACAGTGCCCTCTGCAGATGCTGCCACAGTGATGTCAGGGGCTTGCCCAGAGCTGGAGTCCCGGAGCAGAGCCACTTCTGGCACTCTACCTGGGATTCCAGCTCTGCTCCTGACATCACTGTCCATATATGGACAGAGATGTCAGGGGCAACCCCAGAGCTGGAGTCCCAGGCAGAGCGCTAGTAGGCTCTTCCTGGGACTCCAGCTGTGCTCCTGACATCACTGGGACTCCTGCTCTGGGTAAGCCCCTGACATCATTGTCGATGTATGAACAGCGATGTCAGAGGCTTCCCCAGAGTCCCGGAGCAGATACGATAATAGCGCTCTGCCTGGGACTCCGCTCTGGGGAAGACCCCAGAAACGAAGTCCATAATATCCTTGGGCAGTGTGAGCCACAAGAAATGACGAGCAACCAAATCCCGGGACTTTTGTAACCCCGCGTGACCTGCCAGTCTAGAGGAGTGTCGCCAGTGGAGGATTCTTCCACGATCAGCCAGGCGCACAAAAGTCCTCCCTGGAGGAATGTCCCCAATTTGCAGGGGATTGACCGAGACAATGCAAGATGGAGCAATAATGTTCTGTGGACTCTCTATGGTGTCTTCTGTCGGAAGACCTGGACAAGGCATCGGCTCTCAGATTCTTGTCGGCCGGGCGATAATGAAGCTCAAACTGAAACCTTGCAAAGAACAGTGACCACCTGGCCTGACGAGGGTTCAGCCGTTGGGCCGTCTGGAGGTAGGTCAGATTCTTGTGGTCCATAAAGATCAAGATCGGATGAGCTGCGCCCTCTAGTAGATGTCTCCACTCCTCCAGAGCTAATTTGATGGCCAGTAACTCCCGATCCCCAATCGAGTAATAATAATAATAATAATAATCTTTATTTATATATATAGCGCCAACATATTACGCAGCACTTTACAATTTAGAGGGAACATGAAACAAACAATATCAGACATTACATAGTGACAACGTTAATTTACAATTCAAACCTGAGGAGTGAGGACCCTGCTCGCAAGAGCTTACAATCTATGAGGAAATAAAGGAGACGCAAAGTGTAACAGTGTTTGTTCTGTACAATAGTCCAGCCATTTTTATACACATGGGGTGGTACACATAAAGCTGCATGAGCCGGTCACCAGCCAGTATCCGTGTATGACGGACATGAAGAGAAGGAGTGTTACGGAATCTTATTCTGATGACTAATCTAAAAGGGGGGCCATGGAAAGGAGTAAGATTAGGGAATGCTATAGGCCTGTCTAAATAGATGTGTTTTCAGGGCACGTTTAAAACTGTGGATATTGGGAATTAATCTTATTGTCTGGGGTAGCGTATTCCACAGGACTGGTGCATCACGAGAAAAATCTTGGCGACAGGAGTGGGAGGTTCGGATTATGGAGGATTTTAATCTAAGGTCGTTGGCAGAACATAGAGCCCGGGTAGGGTGGTGGACAGAGATGAGGGAGGTGATGTAAGGAGGTGCAGCACTGTGGAGTTCTTTGTGGGCGAGAGTAATAAGTTTGAATTTTATTCTGAAGGGGATGGGCAACCAGTGCAGTGACTGGCACAGATTAGAGGCGTTGGTGTAGCGGTTGGTCATAAATATGAGCCTGGCTGCTGCATTGAGGATAGACTGGAGAGGGGATAGTTTGGTGAGGGGAAGACCGATTAGTAATGAGTTACAGTAGTCAAGACGAGAGTGAATCAGAGCAACAATGAAAGTTTTGGCAGTTTCCTCCGTAAGAAAAGATCGGATTCTGGAGATATTTTTGAGGTGAAAATGACAGGAGCGTGAAAGTGATTGAATGTGAGGAGTAAAGGAAAGATCTGAGTCAAAAATAACCCAGAGACAGCAGGCGTGCTGCTTAGGAGTTATGATAGTGCCACACACAGAGATGGAGACATCCGGTTTAGGGAGGTTAGTAGATGGTGGGAACACAAGGAGCCCAGTTTTAGAAAGATTCAGTTTTAGATAGAGAGAGGACATGATGTTAGAGACAGCGGACAGACAATCACTGGTGTTTTGTATTAGAGCAGGGATGATGGCATGGGAAGAGGCATATAATTGGGTGTCACCAGCGTAGAGATGGTACTGGAAGCCAAATCTGCTGATGGTTTGTCCAATAGGAGCTGTGTAGAGAGAAAAGAGAAGCGAACCTAGGACTGATCCCTGAGGAACCCCGATAGCAAGAGGAAGAGGAGAAGTGGAACCAGCAAATGACACACTAAACAAGCGGTCAGAGGGATAGGTGGAAAACCAAGAGAGAGCAGCGTCCTTGAGGCCAATAGAGTGGAGCATGTTCAGTAGGAGTTTGTGGTCTACAGTGTTAAAGGCTGCAGAGAGATCCAGAAGAATCAGTAGAGAGTATTTGTCATTAGATTTAGCCGCCAAGAGATCATTTGAGACTTTAGTAAGGGCAGTTTCTGTGGAGTGTAGAGTGCGGAAACCAGATTGTAAGGGGTCTAGAATGGAGTTAGCAGAGAGATAGCGGATAAGGCGAGAGTAGACTAAGCGTTCCAGGAGTTTGGAGATGAAGGGCATATTAGAGACTGGTCGGTAGTTAGCAGCGCTGGATGGGTCAAGAGTTGTTTTTTTTCAGTAATGAGTTTATAATGGCATGTTTAAAAGAGGAGGGAAAGATACCAGAGGAAAGAGAGAGGTTAAATATTTTAGTTAGGTGACCAGTGACAGCTGGGGAGAGGGACTGGAAGAGGTGTGAAGGGATAGGATCACTTGGACAGGTAGTAGGACGAGAAGAAGAGAGGAGCCTAGAGACTTCTTCTTCTGTTATTGGGTCAAATGCTGAGAGTGAAGAGGAGGGAGTGCGGGAGGGAAGGGGATCGATGTTACTAGGGGACTGGGAGATAATATCATGGTGGATGTTGTCAATTTTAACTTTAAAATAAGTGGCCAGGTCTTCAGCACTGAGATCTGTGATTGGCGTCTGCACTTTAGGACTAAGGAGGGAGTGAAAACTATCAAAGAGGCCTTTTGGATAATTAGATAGTGTGGAGATGAGAGAGGTGAAATAGATTTGTTTGGCTCGGTGAAGGGCAAAGTTGTAAGTTCTCAGCATAAATTTGTAATGGAGGAAATCTGCATCCAAATGCGATTTTCTCCACAGTCGCTTGGCACATCTCAAGCACCGCTGAAGAAAGCGGGATTGAGGCGTGTGCCAGGGTTGTCGTCGTCTTTGTCGAGTGGTTCGGATTGTAGGGGGGGCTGCTTCATCAAATGCATTCTTGAGAGTGTTATTGTAAAGTTTGGCAGCCAGATTGGGACAGGAGAGGGAAGAGTTAGGGGACAATGAGGACTGTAGACTGTCTATGAGTTTCTGAGTTTTAATGGCATGCAGATTTCTGTATGTCTGATACGTAGGGATGACCTGAGAAGGCAGACAATATTTGATAGTAAAGGAGAGAAGGTTGTGGTCAGAAAGCGGGAGAGAAGAGTTAATAAAGTCAGAAACTGAGCAGAGACGGAAGAAGACCAGGTCAAGTGAATGCCCGTCCTCAAGTGTAGGAGAGTTAGTAAATTGTGACAGACCTAGGGACGAGGTTAAAGATAGAAACTGGGAGGCAGATGGGGAGATTGGGTTATCAATGGGGATGTTGAAGTCACCCATGATGAGAGTGGGTGTTTCAGAGGATAGAAATTGTGGAAGCCAGGCAGCAAAATGATCCAGGAATTGGCGGGGTGAGCCCGGGGGGTTATAGACAACTACCACTCGGAGGGAAAAAGGGTAAAAGAGTCTGTGGGTGTGGACTTCAAAAGAGGGAAATATGAGTGAGGGGACCGGTGGAATAACCTGGAAAGTGCAGTGTGGGGAAAGAAGTATATCTACTCCTCCACCCTGCCTGTTCTCAGGTCTGGGGGCATGAGAGAACTGGAGACCACCATAAGATAGAGCAGCAGGGGAAGCAGTGTCAGACAGGTGTAGCCATGTTTCTGTAAGAGCTAGGAGGTTGAGAGAGTTAGAAGGGAATAAGTCATGAATAAAGGTGAGCTTGTTGCACACGGACCGAGAATTCCAGAGAGCACAGTTAAAAGAGACAGGAGAAGACGTACAAGGAATGGTAAGAAGATTTGCAAGGTTTCTATGTGTGGCAGGTAAGTGGTTGAGCTTGGCAGAAGAAAAGGAAGGACCAGGGTTGGGAGATATGTCCCCTGCAGCTAGTAGCAGGAGAATGGAGAGAGACAGCAGATGGTTCTGTGAATTATGAGAGCGTTTTTTATGTTGGGCAGTGGAATGAGATGGGTTAATTTGACTGAGGAAAGTGAATAGTGCATGGGAGCTGTACATGGGCGAGGCAAAGAGAGAGGGACTGATGTGGACTGTTTTTTGCCAAGGCCTAAATGGGCAAGAGGATTGTAAACAAAGAGCAGCTATAATGATGAGCGCGGTAGCGAACATGTTTGTTTGTAAACAGATAGAATATTGAATATAATAATTAGAGTGTGTGCTAGTTTGTTTCGTTTTGCAGTTTACCTGTCACTGACCCTGTCTAACTGCCAAGACACTTTGACAATATGACACTTAGACAGAGATGACTTCTGCCTTTGTGCGCCCCTGCCCGAGTGCCTTCCCAATATGCTACATCTAAATTTATAGGGGAGTAGATGCTCAGATCTAGACCTAATTAAGCTCGTTCAGCTATTAATCAAATCAACTAGACACATGAGGTGAAAAGCTATGCAGAGATAAACAAATAAACTAGCTGGTCTGGATGATCATAAAACTTGACGATCAAACACTTTGACAAAAGTTAGAGATAACATTAGACTATATAGGAAGACAGGAAAGCAGAGTACCATAAAATAAAAGTTTCAGCTTTTTGAAATGCAGCTACAGCAGGGATGTAGTTCATGCAGGAATGAAATGGATTATATACCTGTATGAAGAGAAGAGAGATGGATGTTAGATCTGTGCCATATATAACTGCCAGGACACTTTGACAGTGTAAAGGATCTGCCAGATACAGCTTCTGTGTCGACGCCCGTGGTTAGTCAGTCTGCACCTGCTCCTAAGTCTGATAGAGTGACTCCTTCGTCTACCACTCAGGCTGGGAGGCTGAGGAGTGGGAGAGCCTATCACAGCCTGGCCAGACGGAGCTAGCTCCCGCCCTCTGTCTATTTATACCTTCATTTCCTGCTTCTCCTTTGCCTGTGATTCTGCTTGTTTCCTGGCTCTGCTGCTGCTGCTTGTACTATTTGTCCTCTGCTTCATATTGACCCTGGCTTTACTGACTACTCTCTTGCTCTGCGTTTGGTACCTCGTAAACTCCTGGTTTGACTCGGCTCGTTCACTACTCTTGTTGCTCACGGTGTTGCCGTGGGCATCTGCTCCTTTTCGCTTAGCTTCTTTGTACCCTTGTTTGTCTGTCTGTCTGTCGTGCACATAGTGAGAGTAGGGACCGTCGCCCAGTTGTACGCCGTCGCCTAGGACGGGCCGTTGCATGTAGGCAGGGACTGAGTGGCGGGTAGATTAGGGCTCACCTGTCTGTCTCCCTACCCCATCATTACATAATCACAGGCCCATATACCTTTTCTACCCTGGTCCCTGACACAACTATGGACCCCCTTGAGACCCTGGCACAGCAAATGCAGGGCCTCTCCCTACAGGTCCAAGCCCTGACTCAGAGGGGCAACCTGCATGATGCTACCCTGGTAGTGCCCCCCACCTGACCTCTTGAACCCCACCTCAAGTTGCCTGACCGGTTCTCAGGGGACCGGAAGACTTTTTTCTCCTTTCGGGAGAGTTGTAGGCTCTATTTCCGTCTAAAGCCCCACTCCTCAGGTTCTGAGAGCCAGCGAGTGGGTATAATTATGTCCCGGCTCCAGGACGGGCCCCAAGAATGGGCCTTCTCCTTGGCTCCCGACGCCCCTGAGCTTTCCTCTGTTGACCTTTTTTTTCTGCTCTCGGGCTCATATATGACGAGACTGACAAGACTGCCTTTGCCGAGAGTCAGCTGGTGATCTTACGTCAGGGTAAGAGACCCATTGAGGAGTACGGTTCGGACTTTAGGAAGTGGTGTGTAGCTTCTCGGTGGAATGACCCTGCCTTGAGGTGCCAGTTTAGATTGGATCTGTCAAACGCCCCGAAGGACCTGCTAGTTAGCTATCCCTCTTCTGACTCTCTAGATCAGGTAATGGCTTTAACTGTACGTCTTGACCGATGTCTCAGGGAACGACGACTTGAAAGTTTTTGTGCCTTCTCCTCTGGCTCCCCCATGATGGCTCCCGAGGTGCCGTTGCTTCGTTTTTCCACGGAAATCTCGGATGAACCTATGCAACTCGGGGCCTCCGTGTCTCCCCAACAACGTAGAGAGTTCCACAGGAAGAATGGTCTCTGCTTCTACTGTCTACAAGCATCAAGTGAACAACTGCCCTAGGCATAAGAATAAGCAGCCAGAAAACTTCCGTGCCTAAGTGACCATCGGGGAGGTCGCTTGGGCGCACAGGTATTTCCTGTGAATATGAAACCTAATAAGATCTTGCTTCCCTTTCAGGTCACTTTTGGTGGTAGGTCTGCTACCGGCAATGCCTTCGTGGATTCAGGGTCTTCTGCTAATATTATGTCTGTGGAATTTGCTATGTCTCTAGCTATGCCATTGATTGAATTACCTAAACCTGTCCCGGTAGTGGGTATCGACTCCACTCCTCTTGCTAATGTTTATTTTACACAGCATACCCCTGTTTTTGAACTCCTTGTTGGCTCCATGCATTTGGAGCAGTGCTCTGTACTGGTGATGCAGGGATTATCGTCCGATTTGGTTTTAGGCCTACCCAGGTTGCAGATGCATAATCCCACGTTTAACTGGAATACTGGGGATCTTACCAAATGGGGTAATGAATGCATGACGTCATGTTTTTCTGTTAATTTTATTTCTCTCCCTGAGGAGGTGAACACTCTACCTGAGTTTATTCAGGACTTCGCTGATGTTTTTTCTAAAAAGGCCTCCAAAGTGTTACCTCCTCATAGAGAGTACAATTGCGCAATCGATTTGGTACCAGGAGCTAAGCTCCCTAAGGGTAGGATATTTAATCTCTCTTGTCCCGAACGTGAAGTCATGAGAGAGTATATCCAGGAATGCCTGGCCAAGGGTTACATTCGCCCCTCTACTTCTCCGGTAGGTGCTGGCTTCTTCTTCGTAGGGAAGAAGGATGGTGGTCTTAGGCCGTGCATCGATTACCGAAACTTGAATAAGGTCACTGTAAGGAACCAGTATCCCCTTCCTTTGATTCCTGATTTCTTCAATCAGGTTCAGGGGGCCCAATGGTTCTCTAAGTTTGATCTACAAGGGGCTTATAACCTTATCCGCATCAAAGAGGGGGATGAGTGGAAGACTGCGTTTAACACGCCCGAAGGTCATTTCGAATACCTCGTCATGCCCTTTGGGTTGTGTAATGTTCCCGCGGTCTTCCAGAATTTCATAAATGAGATTTTAAGAGACTACCTGGGGGTATTTCTTGTAGTGTACCTTGATGACATACTGGTGTTTTCCAAGGACTGGTCCTCCCACATTGTCAGGAAGGTGCTCCAGGTCCTTCGGGAAAACAAACTGTTTGCTAAATCCGAAAAATGTGTGTTTGGGGTGCAAGAGATACCATTTTTGGGTCAAATCCTCACTCCTCATGAATTCCGCAAGGACCCTGCCAAGGTTCAGGATGTGGCTAAATGGGTCCAACCTGCCTCCCTGAAGGCGTTACAGTGCTTCCTGGGGTTTGCTAATTATTACTGGAGATTTATTGCTAACTTCTCGGTCATCGCTAAGCCTCTTACGGATTTCACTCGCAAAGGTGCTGATCTCCTCCACTGGCCTCCTGAGGCGGTCCAGGCTTTTGAGGTCCTTAAGAAGTGCTTTATCTCGGCCCCAGTGCTGATTCAGCCTAACCAAATGGAGGCGTTCATTCATCGCGGAGGTTGACGCCTCCGAGGTGGGAGTGGGTGCTGTCTTTGTCCCAGGGTACCAGGTCCCTCACCCATCTCCGTCCCTGTGCCTACTTCTCCAGGAAGTTCTCACCCACTGAGAGTAACTATAACATTGGCAACCGCGAACTCTTAGCCATTAAATGGGCATTTGAAGAGTGGTGCCACTTCCTGGAGGGGGCTAGGCACCAGGTAACGGTCCTTGCCGACCACAAGAATCTGGTTTTCCTAGAATCTGCCCTGAGGCTAAACCCGCGACAAGCTCGATGGGCGTTATTTTTTACTAGATTCAACTTTTTGGTCACCTATAGGGCTGGGTCTAAAAATATTAAAGCTGATGCACTGTCGCGTAGCTTCATGGCCAGCCCTCCTTCGGAGGAAGATCCTGCTTGTGTTCTGCCCCCAGGTATAATCATTTCCTCTATTGATTCTGACTTAGTCTCCGAAATTGCGGCTGATCAAGGTTCAGCTCCCGGGAACCTTCCTGAAAACAAGTTGTTTGTTCCCCTGCAATTCTGGCTAAGGGTACTCAGGGAGAATCATGACTCTGCACTATCTGGCCATCCAGGCATCCTGGGTACCAAGCACCTCATTGCCAGAAACTATTGGTGGCCTGGGTTGCCTAAAGACGTTAAGGCCTACGTCGCCGCTTGTGAAATTTGTGCTAGGTTCAAGACTCCCAGGTCCCGACCAGCGGCTTACTATGTTCTTTGCCCATTCCCCAGAGACCTTGGACCCATATCTCCATGGATTTTATCACCGATCTGCCTCCATCTCAAGGCAAGTCGGTGGTGTGGGTTGTAATAGACCGCTTCAGTAAGATGTGCCACTTTGTGCCCCTCAAGAAAATACCCAATGCTAAGACGTTAGCTACCTTGTTTGTCAAACACATCCTGCGTCTCCATGGGGTACGTGTCAATATTGTTTCTGACAGAGGGGTACAATTTGTTTTATTGTTTTGGAGAGCCTTCTTTAAGAAGTTGGAGATTGATCTGTCCTTCTCCTCGGCCTTCCATCCTGAAACTAATGGCCAAACTGAGAGGACTAATCAGTACAATATTTAAGGTGTTTTATCTCTGACTGTCAATATGATTGGGTCTCCTTCATTTCCCTCGCTGAATTTTCCCTTAATAACCGGGTCAGCAACTCGTCAGGGGTCTCCCCCTTTTTCTGTAATTTTGGGTTTAATCCACGGTTCTCCTCAGTTTCACCTGGTGGTTCCAACAATCCCGAGGTAGATGTCGTTCATCGGGAACTGTGCACAGTCTGGGCCCAGGTACAGAAGAACCTAAAGGCGTCCCAGAGCATACAAAAGACTCAGGCAGATAGTAGACGTTCTGCTAACCCCTTGTTTGTGGTCGGGGATCTGGTGTGGCTGTCTTCTAAAAATTTGCGCCTTAAAGTCCCGTCAAAATAATTAGCTCCCCGGTATATAGGGCCGTACAAGGTCATTGAAGTCCTTAACCCTGTCTTCTTCCGACTGGAGTTACCCCCGTCTTTTCGAATACACGACATGTTTCATGCCTCCCTCCTGAAACGCTGCTCCTCGTCCTTGGCTCCCTAGAGGAAACCTCCGGTCCCTGTTCTCAACCCTGAAGGGTTAGAATTCGAGGTGGCCAAGATTGTGGACAGCAGGATAGTCCAAGGCTCCCTCCAGTACCTGGTACATTGGAGAGGATACGGGCCTGAGGAGAGGACTTGGGTACCTGCCCGGGATGTTCACGCTGGGGTATTGCTCAAGTGGTTCCATCTTCTGTCCCCCAATAAGCCAGGTCCACCTAGAAAGGGTCCAGTGGCCCCTCATAAAAGGAGGGGTACTGTAAAGGATCTGCCAGACACAGCTTCTGTGTCGACGCCCGTGGTTAGTCAGTCTGCACCTGCTCCTAAGTCTGATAGAGTGACTCCTTCATCTACCACTCAGGCTGGGAGGCTGAGGAGTGGGAGAGCCTATCACAGCCTGGCCAGACGGAGCTAGCTCCCGCCCTCTGTCTATTTATACCTTCATTTCCTGCTTCTCCTTTGCCTGTGATTCTGCTTGTTTCCTGGCTCTGCTGCTGCTGCTTGTACTATTTGTCCTCTGCTTCATATTGACCTTGGCTTTACTGACTACTCTCTTGCTCTGCGTTTGGTACCTCGTACACTCCTGGTTTGACTCGGCTTGTTCACTACTCTTGTTGCTCACGGTGTTGCAGTAGGCGTCTGCCCCTTTTTCCTTAGCTTCTTTGTACCCTTGTCTGTCTGTCTGTCGTGCACATAGTGAGAGTAGGGACCGTCGCCCAGTTGTACGCCGTCGCCTAGGACGGGCCGTTGCAAGTAGGCAGGGACTGAGTGGCGGGTAGATTAGGGCTTACCTGTCTGTCTCCCTACCCCGTCATCACAGACAGTATGACACTTAGACAGAGATGACTTCTGCCTTCGTGCCCCCCTGCACGAGTAGTTGCGTTCTGCAGAAGAGAAGAGCTTGGAAAAGTATCCACATACCCTTGACTTGCTCTTGGGACCTCTTTGGAACACAAGTGCACCAGCACCGACAGAGGACGCGTCCACCTCCAACGAGAACTGCAGAGAGACATCCGGATGATGGAGGATAGAGGCTGACGTGAAGGCAATCTTCAGGCTTTTGAATGCGGACTCTGCCTCGGGAGTCCACACCTTGGCGTTCATACCCTTCTTAGTAAGGTTAGATATAGGAGAAGTCAGTGAGGAGAAGTTCGGAATAAACTGCCTGTAAAAATTAGCAAATCCCAAAAAGCGCTGTATGGCCCTCAAGCCTTGAGGGCGTGGCCACTCCAGGACAGACTTTATCTTCTCAGGATCCATCACCAGACCTCGATTCGAGACGATGTAGCCCAGGAAGGGAAGAGCATCCTTGTCAAACACGCAATTCTCCAACTTGGCGTACAGACGATTATCCCTTAACCGTAGCAGAACCTGACGGACATGTTTCTGGTGCGTCATAGGATCTGGGGAGAAAATCAAGATGTCATCAAGGTAGACTACAACACAAACATAGAGGAAGTTACGGAAAATGTAATTCACAAACTCCTGGAAGACCGCGGGAGCATTGCACAGGCCGAAGGGCATTACTAGATACTCATAGTGTCCATCACGGGTGTTAAATGCAGTCTTCCATTCATCACCCTGGCGAATCCAGACTAGGTTGTAAGCCCCACGCAGGTCTAGTTTAGAAAAAAAAATTGCACAACGTATACGATCAATCAGTTCAGAGATCAGTGGCAACGGATATTTATTCTTCACCGTGATCTGGTTGAGACCACGGTAGTCGATTCAAGGACAAAGAGAGCCATCTTTCTTTTTGACGAAGAAGGGAGGAAGACTTTCGTATGAAGCCCCTTTTTAAGTTCTCTTTCACATAGGAGGACATGGACAGAGTCTCTGGCAAGAAGAGAGGATATACCCTACCACGGGGAAGGGATGCGCAAGTAATCAGTTCAATAGGGCAGTCATACGGGCAATGTCTCTGCCTCCCTCTTGTTGAAGACGTTCGAAAAGGCAGTATAATTACCTGGCAATCCCGCCAATGACCAAGGCAGTGAAGTCTGAGCCGAACGAATCCGCACCAGGCAACGACCTTGACACTCAGAGCCCCACTGGAGAAACTCTCCAGAATTCCAGTCCACTGGGGCATGCAGTCGGAGCCAAGGCAGGCCCAGCAACACAGGGTTAACAGCTTTGTGCAGGACATAGAACGACAGAAGTTCGGAGTGATGGGCTCCCACTTGGAGCCTTAGCGGCTTGGTCACAGCTCTAACTGAGTCTGGCAGAGGTAGTCCATTCACTGAGACAACTGTCAACGGGCTCTCCAGAGGGGTGGTGGGTTATTGCAGAAGGTCCACCAGATCTCTGCGGATGAAATTAGCTGCGGATCCAGGGTCCAGATACGCAGAGACGTGATGCGTCTTCTCGCCGGACACTATGGTCACAGGTATGGACAATTTAGACAGAAGTCCATCTTTACCCAAGGTCATCACTCCAAGCAACCCTAAGTTTTGGGATCTTTGGGGGCACAGGCGCACAAGATGGCCATCGAGACCGCAATAAAGACAGAGTCCAGATGTGCGTCTGCGTTGTCTCTCTTGGGTAGATAACTTATACTGGTCTGTTATTACCGACTTCTTAGGAGGATCGACTTCTGAGAACAGCAGGGGTTGCTGCAAAGTAGGGATCAGACTAGGAAGGGCTCCCTCTCGTTGAACCTCTTGGAGGCGTTCACGGATCCGTATATCAATCCGGGCAGACAGAAGGATGAGGTCATCCAGGGTAGACGGCAGATCCCGGGCGGCAAGTTCGTCTTTAATTCTGGAAGATAGTCCATGCCAGAATGCAGCCACCAGAGCCTCATGGTTCCATATCAGCTCTCCCACCAGGGTGCGGAAGTGGATGGCGTACTCACTCACGGAGGAGTCTCCTTGGCGCAGGTTAATCAAAGAGGCCGCTGCAGATGAGACCCATCCAGGCTCCTCAAACACCATGCGAAAAGTCCGGAGGAAGGCAGGGAATTCACGGGTCTCTGGTCCTTGTCTCTCCCAAATAGGGTTCGCCCATGCAAGAGCCCTGCCAGTGAGGAGAGAGATGATAAAAACGACCCTGGCACCATCAGACGAAAATGTCCTAGCATACAGGCTGAAGTGGATCTGGCATTGATTAAGAAAACCACGACAGGTACTTGCTTCTCCATCATAGCGATCAGGAAGTGGCAAAGAAACACGCGGGTCAATACTGCCAAGAGGTGTAGTCTGAGGATCAACATTGCCAGGAGATGTAGTAGGAGGAACGGCAGCTTGTGCCTCCTGCCGACGTGCAAGAATGTTCAACGCCTGGAGGAGTTGGTGCTGTCGAACCGGAGGTCCAGCATATCCGCTCGCATCTCCTGTGACGTCGTCATAGTCTAGAATCGACCAGCGGGGTCCATGGCCTGAGTGTACTGTCACAAAGGGTCAGTGGACCCACTGGGCCGTACCGCCTTGGCGGTAAGGCAGCTGGCCAACAGGGAGCAGGTGAGAGTCTATAGTTCTATAGGTACCTGTGGCAGCTCAGACAGCAGCAGGGCAGGCTCGGCTGGGACTAGGTAGCAGGCGGAGGTGAAGCAGGTCAGACGTGGATGCAGCATGGCACGACTTTGGCACAGCTCAGTGCTAGACCAGGAATGTATGGATTGCTAGGAACAGGAACAGGAGCTGGGAAAGGTATAGGTACAGGCACAGGGACTGGAACAGGGACTGAAACAGGGAACACACTAGGACGCCATTACATAGACAAACTAGGAAACACAACAACGCTCAGGCAAAGAACTAGGGTGCTGGATCCCTCTTATAGTCCAGGGTACTCACAGGTCAAAGTTCTACGGGACCCGGCTGAGGTGAGTGGACGCGAGTGCTAGCGTCTCCTGAGGAGGAGGCTGTGGCCATCGCTTGCCGACTCGTGGCTGTTAGGGGGAGGTTGGAGCTGACAGCCCGCAGCCACGGACATTACATCATGTCTCTGTGTGTCTTACTTCTCTCCGATATATCGATATAACTATGGGATTTGGATCTGTGCAAGTGACTGAAGGGTGTCCGTTGACACACCCATCTAAACCTTCAGTCTAATATATTTTGCACAGGATTGCGTCAACATTATGCCATCCCCTACCCTGACCCGGATAACCCCTTTAATAATAATATAATTCGCGATAAGTAACTCTTATAAAAGTTTGCTGAGGCAATGAGACTGTCCTCATCCATCTGAATTCACTTTAATGAAAAGTACCCGAGAGCATAATCCATTTATTGATATCAAGTTAACTATGGAATGTTTTTTTGTTTATGTGAAATAAAGAGCTGCAAATAATCTATCAATCAGAAATGTTTTATTGATCCTAATTCCCATCTAGTAAACTCTTCCTCTCTCTTTGTTTTAATTTATTTGTTTACGAACACACATTTAATGTGGACTAAATCCATCTGCACAGGCTGCAGATTTTGTTGCAGAAAAAAACGCATGTAAATAACGCATATGGCTTTTTTTTATTTGTTTTTTTCAAAACTTTGTTTATTGATTTTTCCATTTTTCCATCCAAAATGTTTGACAGCAAATACAAGGTTGAATAAACATTTACATTCATATAGAGATTATAACATAGTATTTCTACATTTACTATATAACAATCCATATGAGAAAGTAGATTTTACTTGAATAATATGTAAAAACAGTATACATATCCATATCAATATTAACACATCATCTGAAAAATGTAATTGCCTGTCAGAAGATGGACAAGCATTAACCCAAACTCTCCAGTCTAACTAGCCAATCGCATCGCGTATCATATCAGTCATCTAGGCAGCTCATGAACCTGCCAGGATCATTAAGGAAATTCAGCCAAGGAAGCCATATTCTATAATATTTACCCATGTTCCTTTGTGACAAATAACTCAGTTCTTCTAATCTGGACATCTGTGCAACTTTTTGTAACCAGTGAGCAATAGATGGGGGATGTCCTTTCCGCCAATACAATGGGATCATAGCTTTTGCCACTAAAACTAAATGTGACCACAGGACCCCTCTGGAAACAGGTGAGGAGAAGTCAGATAGTAAATTCAAAAGCAATAAGGTGATTAATAATGGAGGAGCTGTAGGACAAATAAGTTTCAGGATCCTTTCCACTTCTTTCCAATAAGGTTGTATTAGTTTGCATGCCCACCAAATATGTGTGTATGAGCCAATTTGTTGATGACATCTCCAGCATAGCGGAGATATAGAATATTCTATATTGTGAAGTAGCTCCGGAGTTTTGTACCACCTGCTCAATAATTTATAGGAGGTTTCTTGCAAGTTAATGAATCTAGAAGGGCCACAGCTACACCTGTAAATTTGATGTATTTCAGTATTCGTAAATTTAACATTTAACTCTTTCTCCCAAGAAGTAATATATGGTAATGAAATCTCCTTATCTATAGATAAAAGTTTTTTTATATATCAAAGAAATGGATTTAAAAATTGGTGTAGGCGAAGACAATAAAGACTCAAACCACGTCAAAGGCCTAGAGCCCTGCTTAAGTATAAAAGTATAATTCGAGAACATTTGCAGATAATTCAAGTAGTTTAAGTGCACTTGTGGAAACTTTTCTCTCAGAAACAACAAGGAAGGAAATTCACCATTATGTGCTATGTCTCCCAGAGCCATGTCCTTTAAATCCGTACTTTATAAGGGGTGGGCACTACCTCTCGTAACTCGAAGACCTAACAAATCCCCCAATGTTATCAGTGGCGACGGTGTAGTACAGATATTCGCCTTGAATGATAATTTTTTCCAGACAGTCAGTGTCGCTTTTGTAAGCAAATTAGTAGGGGTTACTTCCGGATAGGACAAGACAGAGCGTAACAAAATCTGAGTTAAAGACCTCCCACACATTTCTTCATCAACAGAACCATAAAGTTTTGAACGTGAGGCCCCATACCAATCCATGATTCTACTCAGCTGAATAGCCTGATAGAAAGCTTGAGTGTCTGTGAAATTAAGACCTCCTAACAATTTCGGGCTAGTCAGAGTGCTATGTGACAATCTATGCCCTCCCTTGTTCCAAACAAACCTCAAGAGTTTACCATTAAGATTGCGGAAAAAATGTTGCTATGGTCTGTAATAAGTAAGTCAATTTGGGAATGACCAACATTTTCAGAAGGCTACACCTACCCATCCAGGAAATATATGGGATATTCCAGTTTTTCATCATACTTTCAATATGAGACATTAGAGTCTTATAATTAAGAAGAAACCAAGAGTCTGGAGAAGAAGATATCTGCAAACCCAAATATTTTATAGATTTTGATGACCACTTAAATGGAGATGAGGACTGAGCCCCCACCACCACCTCTCCAGAGCATGTTATATTAAGCGCCACAGATTTATGAGAATTAATATTAAAGTTGGAGATTTGTTCAAAACTTGCAAAAATATTGGCGAAGGACGAAAGGGATTCATTCGGATTTGAAGTTAGAATCAAGAGGTCATCTACGAAAGCTGCCGTCAGATGCACCTATCCTCCAACCTCAACTCCCTTAATCCGTGGACTTTGATGAATATACTGAATCAATGTTTCAATTGTTAATACAAATAAAAGAGGCGATAGCGGACATCCCTGCCTCGTGCCTTTGTGATTGCAAATGAAGGAGACAAAGTGCCATTTACTAGCTGAGGGGCATGTATATAAAGCCATAATTTGGACAAAAATAAATTCCGGCATACCAAATTTCCGAAGAGCTCTAACCATAAAAGTCCAATCTACACGATCGAACGCCTTCTCAGCCTCTGTGGATAACAAAGCTAGAGGGAATTTTCTTTTACGCGCCAAGTGGATCAGATGGAGCACCCTCAAAGTGTTATCTCTGCCCTCCCTCTTAGCCACAAAGCCTACCTGTTCAGGATGTATCAACTCTGGTAAAAGTAATTTTAATCTATTAGCTAAAGTCTTAGCATAGATCTTGATGTCAACATTTAACAACGAGATAGGGCGATAACTGCTACAAAGAGTTGGATCCTTATCAGCCTTAGTAATTATGGAAATGTGTGCTTCTAGCATCTGACGGGTAAAATCACTAGTCTCAGATAAAGAGTTAAACGTAGAAAGCATATGTGGCAAAAGCATTTCTCGAAAAGTTTTATAATATATCACTGGGAGGCCATCGGGACCTGGGCTCTTCCCTAACGGCATATCTTTCAAGGCAGTTTCCAATTCAGGTAGAGAGAAGGGCCTAGACAACACTTCCTTCTGATGATCTCTAAGAGAAGGCAAATGTAAGTTCTGTAAGAAATTATCAATCGCAGCACTCCTCCGTGCAAACTGTTCGCCAGACTGTGCCGTACCGCGTAGCCGGATGTCAGCTGGCCAAACAGGTAAAGTACAGAGTACAATAGTTCAGTGAGGATACCTGATGCAACGTAGACAGTAGTGAGGCAGGCACATCCAGGACCAGGCGGCAGGAAGACGTCACGTAAGGCGTAGCAAGCAAGCGTAGACTGTAGCACAGCACGGCAACAGCTTAGCACGGCACTAGAACAGGATAGCACGGAAACAGCATACGGGATACAGGAACAAGGTACACTGGGAAGCTGGAAGACACTGGGAGACCATTAGCACGACAAACTATGGATAACAAACAATGCTCTGGCAAAGAGCAAGGGGGCAGAGCCCCTTTTATTCTTTTATTTCCCAGGCCATCCTGGGCTAGATTGCAGACTTCCTGCAAAATGCGCGCACTGGCCCTTTAAGACCGTGCACGCGCGCCCTCCCGAGACAGTCCCGAAGTCCGGAAGTGAGTGCCGGCGCCTCACAGGAGGACGACGCTGCACAGAGATAAGATGTCCATGGCCACGGCCGTCAAGGTTTAAGTCAGAACGACGAGCCGAGGCCATAGACATTACACCCAATACCATAAAGAGTCTCATAATATGTCTTACACTGTTGCGCAATGATGTCAGTATGGTTTTAATATAAGCTTGGTCTTGCCTTTTTTTAGCTAATAGGGCCATGAGCTTTGATCCCCTATTACCATGGATATACATAGCATGTTTGGAATTTAAGTACGCCTTAGAGGCCCTAAGATTTAGTACCTGTTTGAGGTGTTCCCTTTGTGTAGTTAATTCATTATGCGTCTGAATAGCCAAAGACTATTTGTGTTGGCCTTCCAATATCAAGATCTTCCCCGGGGTATCATCTACTTCCTGCCTGTGTGCTTTCTTAACATGAGAGCCTAACAAAATGAACTCTCCTCTGATCACTGCTTTATGTGCCTCCCAAGTGATGGGCATGGAGACATTATCATCTATGTTTTCTTCAAAGTATTTACGTAAACTACCAGATATAATCTGCGTATGGGCGTTTGATTTTAACAACGTTTCATTTAGACGCCAAGTATATGATTTCTTGGGTAAAGATGCGACAATGAAATCCATTACCACTGGTGCGTGGACACAGCAATCTGCCCTATATCTATCTTGGATACCATAGAGAGCTGTGTAGCCCTGACAAATAAGTAATCAAGACATTGATAGGACTGGTGGGGTGTGGAAAAGTGGGTGTAATCCCTACCCGTTGGAAAAAATTACCTCCAAACATCTCGCAACTGTAGGTCTGAAAGTGTTTTATGCAGTAATCTAGGGCTCCTATAAGATTGCTGTGAGCAGCCTTTTGAAGAATCAAGAGAAGGCTCCAAAGTAACATTCAGGTCCCCACCCAAGATGCAGACACCGGCCTGAAATAATTTCAACTGTGCCAAGGTTTCGACTAACCACTGAACTTGTTGGCTGTTTGGAGCATACATACCCGCAATCGTAACTGGAGTGTTTGCAATTAAACCTTTAACAAAAAGAAATCTGCCATCTGGATCAGATAATTGAGAAATATACGTAAAAGGTATAGACCTCTTGATGGCGATAGACACACCTCGTTTTTTCAACGCAGGATGTTGCGAGTGATACTATTTGCTAAAAATATGTAGATGATAGCAGAGGTATCTTTCCTTTAACAAAATGTGTTTCTTGTAAGATAGCAACATCCGTGCTTTGAGATCTCAAAATCTGAAGAAGTCTGGATCTTTTAGTAGGTGAGTTCATCCCCTTCACATTCCATGTAGCAATGTGTATTTTGGACATGTATATCAAAGTAAACTAAGAATAGGATCAAATTTGTGTTATACAAGATATGCCAACAAACATCTAGAAGTACAGAAGTCAACCTATGCAATTAAATCACAGTTTGAGATAAACCAAGAGAGGAAATTGTGATATACAGATTATATACAGAACAATCATAAGTTACATCTAATGATCATACATAGTGCAATAGCCTGCATCTTAGCAGACACAGAAAGAACCCCTGATAAACATCAAGGATTTATATGCATAAGAAAGTTATCAGCTAAAGACATGAAGGTATCCTCACAGAGTTTCATGTGAGTTGGCTTCCGAAGGAGTAGAGAGCCTCTTACGACTATTGTTCCCCCGTGTCGGGACCCATGGAGTAATTCTGGGAAGATTCGGCGGTGAAGCTACGTCCATTATCTGTAGCCAAGATTTATGACAAAAGCAATACCAAAGGGGAACAACCAGCGATATTGAGTGTCTTTGGCTCTCAGAGCTTCCGTCAATGGTTTAAGCTGTCGGCGCTTATTCAGAGTGACTGGAGAAATATCTTGAAAAATCGTATAAACATAGCCATTATAAGATAGTGTATGAGACTCTCTAGCTATCCGAAGAATCAAGTCCCAATGTGTAGAATTTAAGAGCCGACAAATTACATCCCGAGGGGGTCTCCATCTTTCGGTTTCGGCGCCAAAGCCCTGTGTGCCCGTTCAATCACCAAGGTATCAGAATGGTCAGTAGGCAACAATAATTTTAACATACTGGATACAGTTACCGGTATATCTGAAGGTAAAATCGACTCCGGAATACCTTTCAGCCTCAAATTATTTCTCCTACCCTGGTTATCATGATCTTCCACATAAGAAAGAAGGCTGTTTAAATGATTCTGACAATTGTTCATGGTGGTAGTTGTAGCTTTGCTATGGTTTAGCAGTAAGGTTTGGTGCTCCTCTAGCGTCTCGACTCTACTGTGCATTTGTCTCACTTCTTGTTTGAAATCCACAAGTTCCTTCAGAACAGGTTTAAAGAGGCTCTGTCACCAGATTTTGCAACCCCTATCTGCTATTGCAGCAGATAGGCGCTGCAATGTAGATTACAGTAACGTTTTTATTTTTAAAAAACGAGCATTTTTGGCCAAGTTATGACCATTTTTGTATTTATGCAAATGAGGCTTGCAAAAGTCCAAGTGGGCGTGTTTAAAGTAAAAGTCCAAGTGGGCGTGTATTATGTGCGTACATCGGGGCGTTTTTACTACTTTTACTAGCTGGGCATTCTGACGAGAAGTATCATCCACTTCTCTTCAGAACGCCCAGCTTCTGGCAGTGCACAGACACACAGCGTGTACTCGAGAGATCACGCTGTGACGTCACTCACTTCCTGCCCCAGGTCCTGCATCGTGTCGGCCACATCGGCACCAGAGGCTACAGTTGATTCTGCAGCAGCATCAGCGTTTGCAGGTAAGTCGATGTAGCTACTTACCTGCAAACACTGATGCTGCTGCAGAATCAACTGTAGCCTCTGGTGCCGATGTGTCCTCGCTCGTCCGACACGATGCAGGACCTGTGAGTGACGTCACAACGTGATCTCTCGAGAACACGCTGTGTCTGCACTGCCAGAAGCTGGGCGTTCTGAAGAGAAGTGGATGATACTTCTCGTCAGAACGCCCAGCTAGTAAAAGTAGTAAAAACGCCCCGATGTACGCACATAATACACGCCCACTTGGACTTTTACTTTAAACACGCCCACTTGGACTTTTGCAAGCCTCATTTGCATAAATACAAAAATGGTCATAACTTGGCCAAAAATGCTCGTTTTTTTAAAATAAAAACGTTACTGTAATCTACATTGCAGCGCCTATCTGCTGCAATAGCAGATAGGGGTTGAAAAATCTGGTGACAGAGCCTCTTTAAGTGCGTTTTCGATTATTTTTTGCATAGCAGCCTTTGATATATTTATGGAATTGGCGCCTCTAGGAGCCCACTCCTCTGAACTATCCCCAGAGGAGTCCATCAGATCAGGTTGTTGAGAAGTAGCCTGCACACTTTTATGTGCATCTTTCTTCAAAGTAGGAGACCTCCTATTTAAAAAATTATCCATGTCAGATTGACTTTTTTCTTTTGCTTGGGGTTATCCCAGTTCTCAGTTTTATTGTCTTTGACCATGGCTATGCACTGATCAATGTTGAAAATATTGCAATACAATCGTCCTGTGCTCCTCAAGGAATCTCTTCCCTCTCAGTTCATCAATTTAGATTAGCACCATTTTGCAGACAGTCCCAAGTGAAACAAAAATTGGGCCACAAACCCCAGTAAAAGCAAAATGTAAGTCAATAGAGGCCTGAAGAGTCCTATGTAAATTTTTTAGCTATGCTCATCAAACACTTTATGTACTCACTGTCAATCAGAACAGGATTATGCAGTAGCAGGCGGTCCAAGATCTCCAAGCCACCAAGATAGTGGCATCCAAAATACTGTTCGGGGACTCCGGTGTGCTCCAGATTCTACCCGCAGGTAAGTACGTGGGAGGAGGAGAAAGAGTAGAGGGAGAGGGCTAGCAGAAGAGATCTCCTCGTGGAAATGCAGGTCGTGACGTCAGAGTCTGCCTCGTGTCTCTCAACAATGCCACGGACAGAGGTAATTTTCACCTCCGCCAAATCCAGACGTCTCTGCACAAGTATACTGCAGAATCTGGATAAGTGCAATACTGCTAAACGGCAGGATTATGCTGGATACCTGTGATCTCTGGGAGAGCTCTCTTCCTACACGTCCATCTTGTTCAGCGCGCTAGCCACACCCCAAATGCATATGTTTTTACCGGGATTTGATGAGCTATTTTATGTGGTTGTGACTTGCATTTTTTTTAATAATTTTTTTTATACTTTCTTTTTATGTGGTTTTAACTACACAGTGACTGCTACATCTGAATACAACATGTGGGTGGCTTCACACGCAGCATTTTTAGTAAAACCTGGCGTTTTTCCTGCCGTGTTTTGTGTATATTTTTTATTTTGTCTTGCTTTTTTGGGTCAGGGGCGTTTTTTTAAAATCGCAGAAAGTCTGACTTTAGCGGTTTTTTTTTTCCAAAATTTCATGTCATTCTTCTCCCGTTGCCAACTGTCAATGTGTAATGCCTTTTTTTTGTGACTTTTTTGTGGTGTTTTTTTCTGAATAAATCATGTGTTGCAAAGAGGAATCTATGCATCACATGATCTTTGAATCCCATGATTTGCAATGTGAAAAATGCCACGTAAACACTGGGTGATCAAAGCAGTTTTTGAATCTGCTTGGAGTGCTGTCTCAATTTATTGGAGTTCTTCGGTGGATATCCCACTGTATAGGCATACAGTGGGCAGTATCGGATTAAGTCACCATAGGCCCTGGGCTGTTCCCCAAACTTGGGCCCCCCCTTGACCATCACCGCCCTGCCGCACCATGCGCTAGCATTGCTGTGCTAGCATTGAAAAATAAGTGTTACAATTCACCTTGTCAAAGGGCTGTGTTCCTACATACTGAAAGTCTCCAACCATCGCTAACAGCATCACACTGTGTAGGGACACATCCTCCTTACAAGGGGAATAGTAACACCCATTTGTCTATCAGTTCTGGACTACACAAATACTTTTTGTAGAATACAAGGATTTCCTATAACAGACATGTCAAGAGAGGTGACAGATTCTCTATAAATCCAGTGACTCACAAGATACGTTAATTGAAAAACAAATGCCAGAGGCAAGGAAGCCTTATTTCCCAGCTACCATTCGATTGATTAGATTTTTGAATTTTTAAATTATAATCTTTATTATGCTATTGTAGCAAACAGACATACAGACAAACCAACATGAATAGTTAAAATTTCCAATGCATGGATAGGGGCAGTGGCCGTTAGTGGCTGTAACAATGTAAACGTGTTCCTGCCGTCTGTAACTGCAGACAGGCAGATTCAGGAGGTCACCGATGTAGCTGAGAACTCCTAAGTAGTTAGATTGTTAAATTATAAACTGGAGATGCCCTAATACCAGCATGTATTAAAATTATAAAGAGAGCCCCCCCGACATGTTTCGCTACGTATGTAGCGTCCTCAGGGGTTCATGGGGCTACTGGCGGCGCCCGGGAAACTCTCACTGTTATGGGAATCCTCTGTGACGAATCAGAGGGTGTGTGCATAGATAGGACCAATGGTAGCGAGGATGGGCGGGAACCACAGTCTCCCACTTGAGTGGCAGGTTAAGCTGCCAATCGAGTAGTAAACGGCCCGAGCATCCAGATAGAAATGACCACGCATGCGCACATGAGCTTATTCTGCACTCTTACTTTTGGATCACTCGTAAGGATCAACAGATATGTAAGTGAGTGCTACTATTCAGATCCACTGTGCTAACGATCCACTGTGCTACCGGAGGTAGCCAATACTATGTCAATAATGTGTGAGCCGCACGGTATAACAGCTGCTGACTTATAAAGAATATATGTACGTGATATGACGGCAGATGCTACTGCCGATAAACAACAAGAAAGTGCAGGGGCATAGACGGCCAATCAATAGAATGTATGTCCATATCACTGCAAAATACTAATACAAAAATAATAATTGAGCTACAGAGGGGTAGTAATATCGTTTACAAAGGCACCAACGGTGCAGACATTGCATTAGTATGTGGGCTAGTTCTAAATAGGCACATTTAGTACATTTGTCAAAGTAAGAAGTGGAATCTGTGTAGAACGTATAAAATGATTAATTAGCGCATGACTGGATGTTTGAACCACTATTATAAGTGGTCCTAATTAGAGTCACAAAGAATAGGGATACCAAAAGTAAACCAGAGAGAGTCTGGGGCCACCAGATCTCAATAGTTGGACAGTGTCTGTAGTTCTTAATTATGTCACTATATAAAATAAAGAATTTTTCTTAAAAAATAAGAGTAAGGTTAGGTTATGAGCATGTATCACTACAGTAGTGGTACTAAGCTAGATGTATCTATTATTCTCAAAGAAAAGCCGTAAATGTAAATCCTTCATTAAGGCCCGAGGGGCTGAGAGAATGCAACCTATGAATCCATCGTGCCTCCTCCTGCAGTAGCATTCGATCTAAGTTACCAGCCCTTGGTCCCAGTTTCATCTGGGTGACACCCCAGAACTGTAGTAACTTAGTGTCGCCACCATGTAGCTGGTGCATATGTCTGGATAACGTAGTGTCCTCTTTATGATTGATGGTACTCAGGTGCTTTGAGATCCTCCTTCTTAGTTCTTGTATAGTCTTGCCCACGTATAATTTGGGGCAAGGGCATTTCGCGATATATATCACCCCACTGCTATGGCAGTTAATAAACTGCTTAATCACATAGACTTTACCATCATATGGATTCGTGAAGGTTTTTGTCATGGGCATGAGAGGACAGAAGGAGCAGCGACCGCATGGATGGGAGCCCCTGACTGGGGATTTTAACCAGGTTTGTTGAGAACTACTTTTAGAAGAATAGTGGCTATGTACCAAAAGTTCTCGTAGGTTCTTCCCTCTGCGGTAAGTGATACTTGGAACCGCAGAAATGACCTTTTTGAGGTCTGGGTCAATAGTAAGTATTGACCAGTGTTTTTTAAGGATGTCCATAACTTGGGAGGAGCAAACGTCGTACGTGCCAATGCAGCGGATGGCACTGGATGACTCAGTCCTGACAGGGTTAACACCCTTGTCCTGAATCAAATTCTGTCTATCAGATGCCCTGGCCCTCGCATAGGCCCTATGTAGCCACTTTTTCGGATAGCCACGTGCCACGAATTTGTTATATAATTCGTCACATTCGATCTGAAAAGATTGTTCATCAGAGCAGTTTCTCTTAGCCCGAAGATATTGCCCTATCGGTATACCCCTTTTGAGGGACGATGGGTGATGACTCTGCCAATGTAAAAGACTATTCGTGGCCGTGGCTTTCCGAAATATATCGGTATGGACATTGCCGCCAGGGTCCAGGGAGATCTTAAGATCAAGAAAACTGATCTCGCTCTTATGTGTTTCATGGGTAAATCTCATGCCAATATCATTATTATTAAGTGTCAGAACGAAATCATTAAATAAATCAGTGTCACTGTCCCAGAAAATGAGAATGTCGTCGATGAATCTCCCCCAGAACAGAATGTGTGATGTGAAGGAAAGTAATTTATCTGTAAACACAATGGTGTCTTCCCACCACCCCAAAAATAAATTCGCATAGGTAGGTGCGCATACAGTGCCCATGGCTGTGCCTTTTATTTGTTTATAGTACTTTCTATCAAAAGTAAAGAAGTTATGTGTAAGTAAAAATTGTAGCAGTGATAGAACAAAATCATTGTGTAGATGAAATTGAGTACCTTTGGTACTTAAAAAGTGTTTGACTGCAACTAAACCTAATTGGTGCTGAATATTGGTGTATAGTGATTCGACGTCAATAGTGGCAAGTATGGTAGTTTGAGTGACATGGATCTCCTGGATCCTGGCGACTGTGTCCTTAGTGTCCCTCAAGAAAGAGGGTAGGGAGGAGACGAACGGCGAAAGAATTTCGTCCACATAAAGGCTGATCCCCTGTGTAACATTGTCATTTCCTGATACGATTGGCCTACCAGGGGGAGGCCGTGCAGCCTTATGGATTTTGGGCAGGGCATAAAACGTTGCTAGAGTCGGGCTAGGGTTATACAGTCGTTTGAATTCATCTGTAGTTAGTAGATTATTAGCTTTCGCCTCCGAAAGGAGGAGATGTAGTTCGGCCAGGAATCGGTCGGTAGGGTTACCTGTCAATATGACATAGGTGGTGGTGTCATCTAATAATTTGTGGACCATTTGCGTGTAATCTAATCGGTTCATCACAACTACATTTCCTCCCTTATCAGAGGGTTTTAAAACTATCTCATCATTATTACATAAGTCATCCAGTGCCAATTTCTCGCTAGCACTGAGGTTACCAAAAACCCTAGATTTATCATTTTTCAATTTACATAAATCAGTGCATACCATCTTAACAAAGATGTCGATGTGACTATACTGGGAGAATGGCGGAGTGAGTTTGGATTTTGGTCGTAAAGATGAGAAGGGACCAGTAGCGGTCACAGCTCCAAATTCATTTTCCTCCAGTAAAGTTTCAAGATCTTTTAGGGTTTTAAGTTCCTCATGGCTGTAGGACGTGCCGTCTCGGGTAATATTTTTAAAGTGTTTGTGTAGTGCTAGTTTCCTAGCGAAAAGATTGATATCTTTTGACCACACAAAGTCATCAAAGGCGGGTGCGGGTGTATATGACAATCCCCTGCATAATAAAGTTTCTTGATGGGGATTTAGATGTAAAGAGGATAAATTGAAGATCTGCATATTATCATCCCTATGTAATCCAACTGGTGTTATTTTGGACCCCAACGTGGGTTGGGTGGTCCTAAAAAAGGAAAGGCAGCAATAGGGGTCATAGGTATGGTTACATTGCTTGATGACCTGGGATTGCCATTGCCTGCTTGTTCCATGCTTGGAGTATGGGGTATCTGATGTGTATTTGAAAAGCCCAGTAAACGTGAGGCAACAGAAGTAGAGGACGTAGCTTTGAAGCCGGTAGATAAACATCCTCCACTTTGATTGGAATAATCTCCTGTAGGGGATCTAGATATAGAGGAGGTTCTTTTCGATAAGTTATATTTGTTATTTTTATTAGCCTTGATTTTACGTTTGGTGCCTAGTCTCAAGTTTTCACTGGGTAATCTAGAGTCATCAGTGCCCGAAGTATCAGATTCTGAGAAGTCTGTATAGACAGCGGCCTGTTTGAATATAGGCTGTGTGCGAGTTCTATAGGTATATGCTTGTCCTGTATCGAAGTCCCTACAGTCGCGAATGTATTTACGATGCTTACGTTCTTTTATCTCTCCTTGCAGTTTCTCAATGTTTTTTTGTAGCTTACTTTCAGATAGATTAAATTCTGGGGAAGATTTAAATGTCTGTATATCCTCGATTTCTTTTTCAAGTTGAGCGGCGGTTGTATTATGGTCACGTTTCTCAAACTCCAAGAGATAACTCAACATACGAAGAGAGCTATCCGTCAATAGCTCCTCCCAACCTTTAATAAATGTACTGTCATTACGATATAGATTTGGTAGGATATTAATACGTAATCCTCTATATACTATTTTCTGCTGTATATAGGTTTCAAGACTTGCTATCTCCCAGCTTGATCGGATAAATTTTTGGTAGGTTTTTTGTAAATCTTTGAACGCTGTGTTCATATCAAATTGGTGTAAAGGAATATTTTCTTTAGTAAATACAAATGCAGCTTCAGCAGTGAAGCTCTCTTGATTGGGCTTTTTAGATAAAAAGCCAGCCATAACCTAGATATATCAATAGTTGATTAAATGTCCAACAGTGTGAACAGGGTCCAAGAGGGAAGGGGTGATTAACCCTATAAATGCAAAATAGAAGGAGTTAGGACCTAGTCACATCGACATCTTTGTTAAGATGGTATGCACTGATTTATGTAAATTGAAAAATGATAAATCTAGGGTTTTTGGTAACCTCAGTGCTAGCGAGAAATTGGCACTGTATGACTTATGTAATAATGATGAGATAGTTTTAAAACCCTCTGATAAGGGAGGAAATGTAGTTGTGATGAACCGATTAGATTACACGCAAATGGTCCACAAATTATTAGATGACACCACCACCTATGTCATATTGACAGGTAACCCTACCGACCGATTCCTGGCCGAACTACATCTCCTCCTTTCGGAGGCGAAAGCTAATAATCTACTAACTACAGATGAATTCAAACGACTGTATAACCCTAGCCCGACTCTAGCAACGTTTTATGCCCTGCCCAAAATCCATAAGGCTGCACGGCCTCCCCCTGGTAGGCCAATCGTATCAGGAAATGACAATCTTACACAGGGGATCAGCCTTTATGTGGACGAAATTCTTTCGCCGTTCGTCTCCTCCCTACCCTCTTTCTTGAGGGACACTAAGGACACAGTCGCCAGGATCCAGGAGATCCATGTCACTCAAACTACCATACTTGCCACTATTGACGTCGAATCACTATACACCAATATTCAGCACCAATTAGGTTTAGTTGCAGTCAAACACTTTTTAAGTACCAAAGGTACTCAATTTCATCTACACAATGATTTTGTTCTATCACTGCTACAATTTTTACTTACACATAACTTCTTTACTTTTGATAGAAAGTACTATAAACAAATAAAAGGCACAGCCATGGGCACTGTATGCGCACCTACCTATGCGAATTTAATTTATTTTTGGGGTGGTGGGAAGACACCATTGTGTTTACAGATAAATTACTTTCCTTCACATCACACATTCTGTTCTGGGGGAGATTCATCGACGACATTCTCATTTTCTGGGACGGTGACACTGATTTATTTAATGATTTCGTTCTGACACTTAATAATAATGATATTGGCATGAGATTTACCCATGAAACACATAAGAGCGAGATCAGTTTTCTTGATCTTAAGATCTCCCTGGACCCTGGCGGCAATGTCCATACCGATATATTTCGGAAAGCCACGGCCACGAATAGTCTTTTACATTGGCAGAGTCATCACCCATCGTCCCTCAAAAGGGGTATACCGATAGGGCAATATCTTTGGGCTAAGAGAAACTGCTCTGATGAACAATCTTTTCAGATCGAATGTGACGAATTATATAACAAATTCGTGGCACGTGGCTATCCGAAAAAGTGGCTACATAGGGCCTATGCGAGGGCCAGGGCATCTGATAGACAGAATTTGATTCAGGACAAGGGTGTTAACCCTGTCAGGACTGAGTCATCCAGTGCCATCCGCTGCATTGGCACGTACGACGTTTGCTCCTCCCAAGTTATGGACATCCTTAAAAAACACTGGTCAATACTTACTATTGACCCAGACCTCAAAAAAGTCATTTCTGCGGTTCCAAGTATCACTTACCGCAGAGGGAAGAACCTACGAGAACTTTTGGTACATAGCCACTATTCTTCTAAAAGTAGTTCTCAACAAACCTGGTTAAAATCCCCAGTCAGGGGCTCCCATCCATGCGGTCGCTGCTCCTTCTGTCCTCTCATGCCCATGACAAAAACCTTCACGAATCCATATGATGGTAAAGTCTATGTGATTAAGCAGTTTATTAACTGCCATAGCAGTGGGGTGATATATATCGCGAAATGCCCTTGCCCCAAATTATACGTGGGCAAGACTATACAAGAACTAAGAAGGAGGATCTCAAAGCACCTGAGTACCATCAATCATAAAGAGGACACTACGTTATCCAGACATATGCACCAGCTACATGGTGGCGACACTAAGTTACTACAGTTCTGGGGTGTCACCCAGATGAAACTGGGACCAAGGGCTGGTAACTTAGATCGAATGCTACTGCAGGAGGAGGCACGATGGATTCATAGGTTGCATTCTCTCAGCCCCTCGGGCCTTAATGAAGGATTTACATTTACGGCTTTTCTTTGAGAATAATAGATACATCTAGCTTAGTACCACTACTGTAGTGATACATGCTCATAACCTAACCTTACTCTTATTTTTTAAGAAAAATTCTTTATTTTATATAGTGACATAATTAAGAACTACAGACACTGTCCAACTATTGAGATCTGGTGGCCCCAGACTCTCTCTGGTTTACTTTTGGTATCCCTATTCTTTGTGACTCTAATTAGGACCACTTATAATAGTGGTTCAAACATCCAGTCATGCGCTAATTAATCATTTTATACGTTCTACACAGATTCCACTTCTTACTTTGACAAATGTACTAAATGTGCCTATTTAGAACTAGCCCACATACTAATGCAATGTCTGCACCGTTGGTGCCTTTGTAAACGATATTACTACCCCTCTGTAGCTCAATTATTATTTTTGTATTAGTATTTTGCAGTGATATGGACATACATTCTATTGATTGGCCGTCTATGCCCCTGCACTTTCTTGTTGTTTATCGGCAGTAGCATCTGCCGTCATATCACGTACATATATTCTTTATAAGTCAGCAGCTGTTATACCGTGCGGCTCACACATTATTGACATAGTATTGGCTACCTCCGGTAGCACAGTGGATCGTTAGCACAGTGGATCTGAATAGTAGCACTCACTTACATATCTGTTGATCCTTACGAGTGATCCAAAAGTAAGAGTGCAGAATAAGCTCATGTGCGCATGCGCGGTCATTTCTATCTGGATGCTCGGGCCGTTTACTACTCGATTGGCAGCTTAACCTGCCACTCAAGTGGGAGACTGTGGTTCCCGCCCATCCTCGCTACCATTGGTCCTATCTATGCACACACCCTCTGATTCGTCACAGAGGATTCCCATAACAGTGAGAGTTTCCCGGCGCGCCGCCAGTAGCCCCATGAACCCCTGAGGACGCTACATACGTAGCGAAACATGTCGGGGGGGCTCTCTTTATAATTTTAATACATGCTGGTATTAGGGCATCTCCAGTTTATAATTTAACAATCTAACTACTTAGGAGTTCTCAGCTACATCGGTGACCTCCTGAATCTGCCTGTCTGCAGTTACAGACGGCAGGAACACGTTTACATTGTTACAGCCACTAACGGCCACTGCCCCTATCCATGCATTGGAAATTTTAACTATTCATGTTGGTTTGTCTGTATGTCTGTTTGCTACAATAGCATAATAAAGATTATAATTTAAAAATTCAAAAATCTAATCAATCGAATGGTAGCTGGGAAATAAGGCTTCCTTGCCTCTGGCATTTGTTTTTCAATTGTTGTATTAGGCCTGCCAACTACCAAGGGTCCTAACTCCTTCTATTTTGCATTTATAGGGTTAATCACCCCTTCCCTCTTGGACCCTGTTCACACTGTTGGACATTTAATCAACTATTGATATATCTAGGTTATGGCTGGCTTTTTATCTAAAAAGCCCAATCAAGAGAGCTTCACTGCTGAAGCTGCATTTGTATTTACTAAAGAAAAGATTCCTTTACACCAATTTGATATGAACACAGCGTTCAAAGATTTACAAAATTCCTACCAAAAATTTATCCGATCAAGCTGGGAGATAGCAAGTCTTGAAACCTATATACAGCAGAAAATAGTATATAGAGGATTACGTATTAATATCCTACCAAATCTATATCGTAATGACAGTACATTTATTAAAGGTTGGGAGGAGCTATTGACGGATAGCTCTCTTCGTATGTTGAGTTATCTCTTGGAGTTTGAGAAACGTGACCATAATACAACCGCCGCTCAACTTGAAAAAGAAATCGAGGATATACAGACATTTAAATCTTCCCCAGAATTTAATCTATCTGAAAGTAAGCTACAAAAAAACATTGAGAAACTGCAAGGAGAGATAAAAGAACGTAAGCATCGTAAATACATTCGCGACTGTAGGGACTTCGATACAGGACAAGCATATACCTATAGAACTCGCACACAGCCTATATTCAAACAGGCCGCTGTCTATACAGACTTCTCAGAATCTGATACTTCGGGCACTGATGACTCTAGATTACCCAGTGAAAACTTGAGACTAGGCACCAAACGTAAAATCAAGGCTAATAAAAATAACAAATATAACTTATCGAAAAGAACCTCCTCTATATCTAGATCCCCTACAGGAGATTATTCCAATCAAAGTGGAGGATGTTTATCTACCGGCTTCAAAGCTACGTCCTCTACTTCTGTTGCCTCACGTTTACTGGGCTTTTCAAATACACATCAGATACCCCATACTCCAAGCATGGAACAAGCAGGCAATGGCAATCCCAGGTCATCAAGCAATGTAACCATACCTATGACCCCTATTGCTGCCTTTCCTTTTTTAGGACCACCCAACCCACGTTGGGGTCCAAAATAACACCAGTTGGATTACATAGGGATGATAATATGCAGATCTTCAATTTATCCTCTTTACATCTAAATCCCCATCAAGAAACTTTATTATGCAGGGGATTGTCATATACACCCGCACCCGCCTTTGATGACTTTGTGTGGTCAAAAGATATCAATCTTTTCGCTAGGAAACTAGCACTACACAAACACTTTAAAAATATTACCCGAGACGGCACGTCCTACAGCCATGAGGAACTTAAAACCCTAAAAGATCTTGAAACTTTACTGGAGGAAAATGAATTTGGAGCTGTGACCGCTACTGGTCCCTTCTCATCTTTACGACCAAAATCCAAACTCACTCCGCCATTCTCCCAGTATAGTCACATCGACATCTTTGTTAAGATGGTATGCACTGATTTATGTAAATTGAAAAATGATAAATCTAGGGTTTTTGGTAACCTCAGTGCTAGCGAGAAATTGGCACTGGATGACTTATGTAATAATGATGAGATAGTTTTAAAACCCTCTGATAAGGGAGGAAATGTAGTTGTGATGAACCGATTAGATTACACGCAAATGGTCCACAAATTATTAGATGACACCACCACCTATGTCATATTGACAGGTAACCCTACCGACCGATTCCTGGCCGAACTACATCTCCTCCTTTCGGAGGCGAAAGCTAATAATCTACTAACTACAGATGAATTCAAACGACTGTATAACCCTAGCCCGACTCTAGCAACGTTTTATGCCCTGCCCAAAATCCATAAGGCTGCACGGCCTCCCCCTGGTAGGCCAATCGTATCAGGAAATGACAATCTTACACAGGGGATCAGCCTTTATGTGGACGAAATTCTTTCGCCGTTCGTCTCCTCCCTACCCTCTTTCTTGAGGGACACTAAGGACACAGTCGCCAGGATCCAGGAGATCCATGTCACTCAAACTACCATACTTGCCACTATTGACGTCGAATCACTATACACCAATATTCAGCACCAATTAGGTTTAGTTGCAGTCAAACACTTTTTAAGTACCAAAGGTACTCAATTTCATCTACACAATGATTTTGTTCTATCACTGCTACAATTTTTACTTACACATAACTTCTTTACTTTTGATAGAAAGTACTATAAACAAATAAAAGGCACAGCCATGGGCACTGTATGCGCACCTACCTATGCGAATTTATTTTTGGGGTGGTGGGAAGACACCATTGTGTTTACAGATAAATTACTTTCCTTCACATCACACATTCTGTTCTGGGGGAGATTCATCGACGACATTCTCATTTTCTGGGACGGCGACACTGATTTATTTAATGATTTCGTTCTGACACTTAATAATAATGATATTGGCATGAGATTTACCCATGAAACACATAAGAGCGAGATCAGTTTTCTTGATCTTAAGATCTCCCTGGACCCTGGCGGCAATGTCCATACCGATATATTTCGGAAAGCCACGGCCACGAATAGTCTTTTACATTGGCAGAGTCATCACCCATCGTCCCTCAAAAGGGGTATACCGATAGGGCAATATCTTCGGGCTAAGAGAAACTGCTCTGATGAACAATCTTTTCAGATCGAATGTGAAGAATTATATAACAAATTCGTGGCACGTGGCTATCCGAAAAAGTGGCTACATAGGGCCTATGCGAGGGCCAGGGCATCTGATAGACAGAATTTGATTCAGGACAAGGGTGTTAACCCTGTCAGGACTGAGTCATCCAGTGCCATCCGCTGCATTGGCACGTACGACGTTTGCTCCTCCCAAGTTATGGACATCCTTAAAAAACACTGGTCAATACTTACTATTGACCCAGACCTCAAAAAGGTCATTTCTGCGGTTCCAAGTATCACTTACCGCAGAGGGAAGAACCTACGAGAACTTTTGGTACATAGCCACTATTCTTCTAAAAGTAGTTCTCAACAAACCTGGTTAAAATCCCCAGTCAGGGGCTCCCATCCATGCGGTCGCTGCTCCTTCTGTCCTCTCATGCCCATGACAAAAACCTTCACGAATCCATATGATGGTAAAGTCTATGTGATTAAGCAGTTTATTAACTGCCATAGCAGTGGGGTGATATATATCGCGAAATGCCCTTGCCCCAAATTATACGTGGGCAAGACTATACAAGAACTAAGAAGGAGGATCTCAAAGCACCTGAGTACCATCAATCATAAAGAGGACACTACGTTATCCAGACATATGCACCAGCTACATGGTGGCGACACTAAGTTACTACAGTTCTGGGGTGTCACCCAGATGAAACTGGGACCAAGGGCTGGTAACTTAGATCGAATGCTACTGCAGGAGGAGGCACGATGGATTCATAGGTTGCATTCTCTCAGCCCCTCGGGCCTTAATGAAGGATTTACATTTACGGCTTTTCTTTGAGAATAATAGATACATCTAGCTTAGTACCACTACTGTAGTGATACATGCTCATAACCTAACCTTACTCTTATTTTTTAAGAAAAATTCTTTATTTTATATAGTGACATAATTAAGAACTACAGACACTGTCCAACTATTGAGATCTGGTGGCCCCAGACTCTCTCTGGTTTACTTTTGGTATCCCTATTCTTTGTGACTCTAATTAGGACCACTTATAATAGTGGTTCAAACATCCAGTCATGCGCTAATTAATCATTTTATACGTTCTACACAGATTCCACTTCTTACTTTGACAAATGTACTAAATGTGCCTATTTAGAACTAGCCCACATACTAATGCAATGTCTGCACCGTTGGTGCCTTTGTAAACGATATTACTACCCCTCTGTAGCTCAATTATTATTTTTGTATTAGTATTTTGCAGTGATATGGACATACATTCTATTGATTGGCCGTCTATGCCCCTGCACTTTCTTGTTGTTTATCGGCAGTAGCATCTGCCGTCATATCACGTACATATATTCTTTATAAGTCAGCAGCTGTTATACCGTGCGGCTCACACATTATTGACATAGTATTGGCTACCTCCGGTAGCACAGTGGATCGTTAGCACAGTGGATCTGAATAGTAGCACTCACTTACATATCTGTTGATCCTTACGAGTGATCCAAAAGTAAGAGTGCAGAATAAGCTCATGTGCGCATGCGCGGTCATTTCTATCTGGATGCTCGGGCCGTTTACTACTCGATTGGCAGCTTAACCTGCCACTCAAGTGGGAGACTGTGGTTCCCGCCCATCCTCGCTACCATTGGTCCTATCTATGCACACACCCTCTGATTCGTCACAGAGGATTCCCATAACAGTGAGAGTTTCCCGGCGCGCCGCCAGTAGCCCCATGAACCCCTGAGGACGCTACATACGTAGCGAAACATGTCGGGGGGGGGCTCTCTTTATAATTTTAATACATGCTGGTATTAGGGCATCTCCAGTTTATAATTTAACAATCTAACTACTTAGGAGTTCTCAGCTACATCGGTGACCTCCTGAATCTGCCTGTCTGCAGTTACAGACGGCAGGAACACGTTTACATTGTTACAGCCACTAACGGCCACTGCCCCTATCCATGCATTGGAAATTTTAACTATTCATGTTGGTTTGTCTGTATGTCTGTTTGCTACAATAGCATAATAAAGATTATAATTAAAAAATTCAAAAATCTAATCAATCGAATGGTAGCTGGGAAATAAGGCTTCCTTGCCTCTGGCATTTGTTTTTCAATTGTTGTATTAGGCCTGCCAACTACCAAGGGTCCTAACTCCTTCTATTTCACAAGATACGTTTTCTCAGATTCTAGTCATTCTTTTTCTCTTTTTTTCTTCATCCGGTTCAGACCTCATGATGACTTCTCCGGCCATGACCCATTTCTGCAGAATTTGCCACCCAAAAAATTCTCATGGTGTTACACACTATGCCCCTAAATATAATAACACCATTCACTGCACCCCTGAAAATAATAGCACCATACACTCCGCCCCTGAATATTATAGTAATATACTCTATGCCCCTGAATACAATTGTGACAAACACCGTAAAGTAAAGCACCACACACACATTGCCCCCTGTCGAAAGTGCCAATAACAGTGCCCCCTATATAAAATGCCACTCACAATGCCTGCTGTAGATAGTGCCCCTCTGAGCCATCTGTAGATAGTGCCATTGTAGATGGTGTGATGCAACCCCGTGTAGATAGTACCACACAGCCCCATGTAGATAGTGACACCCCCTCTCCTTAGATAGCCACACTACACCCCTGGAGATAGCTCTACACTGCCCCTCCTGACGATAGCGCCACATTCACCTGTCCTCGTTCTAGCGCTGTCCTCTTCTCCAGCGAATCAGGCCTGGTCAATTCTGACCAGACCAGGCCTCATCCAACGGAGTGTCGCCGGCAGCTGCATCACAAAAATGCGCCGAATGGCATGGAAGGGAACCCATGGTTTCCTTGCCTTGTCGGCGTGGTCAATTGTATCCATGTCCAAAGGACGTGGATACAATTGAGTCCTATGTAAGGACCTTTCGGCCCTACATTTTTAACATTGAAATAAAAAAAGACCATACCCACCTTTCCTGCTACTCCAATAGAAACCGGACTAGCCAGCGGAGCAGATACCCTTCACTATGGGAGTGCCAGGGGAGGTGAGTATGGTCTTTTTTTTATTAATCCTCTCTACTCTACTCTTTTTCTCTAAAGCATGTATCACTTTATTTATTTAATTTATTTTACTGATTTAAACCAGGTACTGGAACATATCATTTTTTTCTAGTCTCTATAATGTTCTGATTGTAAAAAAAATTTTATTCTACAGCCTTGGCCAAAAGTTTTGAAACTGACACAAATTTTGGTTTTCACAAAGTTTGCTGCTTCAGTGTTTTTATTAAGATGTTTCTATGGTATTCTGAATCACAATTATAAGCATTTTTTTTATGTTTTTTAACTTTTATTGACAAATGTATACACGTTTATGAAAGACTCAATATGTATTTATTTATTTTAAAGATTTTATTTTTGCTTTTAAACAGCGAACATGGACTATAACAACTATTCAACATACAAGGAGACAATAGACAGGACATTAACCTGAGTAGGATACATAGCATGTGTAGATAATGCATTATCGTAATAGTATCATTTGAAGTACAATAAGCATTCAAATAAACAGGGTGATGGGAATGCCAGTCATTATCTCCAAAAGTAAAAACCACCAGTCATACCACATTCAAACAATTGCGTCACATAACCCTACATACCCCCAAACCGCCATAATATTAAAGGATAGTTTACACCGCAGTTACTGAAGTCTCCAATCACCTTGCCCAAATATTTTCAAATTTATAAAGACATTTTCTATTGAGATATACACTACCGTTCAAAAGTTTGGGGTCACCCAGACAATTTTGTGTTTTCCATGAAAACTCACACTTATATTTATCAAATGAGTTGCAAAATGACTAGAAAATATAGTCAAGACATTGACAAGGTTAGAAATAATGATTTTTATTTCAAATAATAATTTTCTCCTTCAAACTTTGCTTTCGTCAAAGAATGCTCAATTTGCAGCAATTACAGCATTGCAGACCTTTGGCATTCTAGCTGTTAATTTGCTGAGGTAATCGGGAGAAATTTCACCCCGTGCTTCCAGAAGCCCCTCCCACAAGTTGGATTGGCTTGATGGGCACTTCTTGCATACCATACGGTCAAGCTGCTCCCACAACAGCTCTATGGGGTTGAGATCTGGCGACTGCGCTGGCCACTCCATTACAGATAGAATACCAGCTGTCTGCTTCTTCCCTAAATAGTTCTTGCATAATTTGGAGGTGTGCTTTGGGTCATTGTCCTGTTGTAGGATGAAATTGCCTCCAATCAAGCGCTGTCCACAGGGTATGGCATGGCGTTGAAAAATGGAGTGATAGACTTCCTTATTCAAAATCCCTTTTACCTTGTTCAAATCTCCCCCTTTACCAGCACCAAAGCAACCCCAGACCATCACATTACCTCCACCATGCTTGACAGATGGCGTCAGGCACTCTTCCAGCATCTTTTCAGTTGTGCTGTGTCTCACAAATGTTCTTCTGTGTGATCCAAACACCTCAAACTTTGATTCGTCTGTCCATAACACTTTTTTTCCAATCTTCCTCTGTCCAATGTCTGTGTGCTTTTGCCCATATTAATCTTTTCCTTTTATTAGCCAGTCTCAGATATGGCTTTTTCTTTGCCACTCTGCCCTGAAGGCCAGCATCCCGGAGTCGCCTCTTCACTGTAGACGTTGACACTGGCATTTTGCGGGTACTATTTAATGAAGCTGCCAGTTGAGGACCTGTGAGGCGTCTATTTCTCAAACTAGAGACTCTAATGTACTTGTCTTGTTGCTCAGTTGTGCAGCGGGGCCTCCCACTTTTCTTTCTACTCTGGTTAGAGCCTGTTTGTGCTGTCCTCTGAAGGGAGTAGTACACACCGTTGTAGGAAATCTTAAGTTTCTTGGCAATTTCTCGCATGGAATAGCCTTCATTTCTAAGAACAAGAATAGACTGTCCAGTTTCACATGAAAGCTCTCTTTTTTTTGCCATTTTGAGAGTTTAATCGAACCCACAAATGTAATGCTCCAGATTCTCAACTAGCTCAAAGGAAGGTCAGTTTTATAGCTCCTCTAAACAGCAAAACTGTTTACAGCGGTGCTAACATAATTGCACAAGGGTTATCAAGTGTTTTCTAATCACCCATGAGCCTTTTAACACAGTTAGCAAACACAATGTACCATTAGAACATTGGAGTGATGGTTGCTGGAAATGGGCCTCTATACACCTATGTAGATATTGCATTAAAAACCAGACGTTTGCAGCTGGAATAGTCATTTAGCACATTAACAATGTATAGAGTGTATTTCTGATTAATTTAATGTTATCTTCATTGAAAAAAACTGTGCTTTTCTTGCAAAATAAGGAAATATCTAAGTGACCCTAAACTTTTGAACCGTAGTGTATATTTTTTGGTACATAGGTATATAAATTGTAACCAATGTTACATAGTTACATAGTTAGTACGGTTGATAAAAGACACATGTCCATCAAGTTGAACCAAGGGATGGGAAAAGGGAAGGGAAAAATGTGTACACATAGGAGCTAATATTTTTTTGTTCTAGGAAATGATCTGTGACCAGCTCCTGCGGTAGACTATTCCACAGATTCACAGTTCTCACAGTAAAGAAGGCTTTTCGCCTCTGCAGGTTGAACCTTTTTTTCTCCAGACGGAAGGAGTGCACTATTGTTTTTTGAGTGGGTTTTACATGGAACAGGATTTCACCATATTTTTTGTATGTGCCATTAATATATTTATATAAGTTAATCATGTCCCCCCTGAGTCGTCTTTTTGAAGGCTAAATAGGTTTAATTCTTTTAATCTTTCCTCATAACTTGGATTCTTAGAGACTAATGCATTAAGCTGGAAAATGCTGTGGCCTTCCAAGTTATGATCAAGGCTTTTCTGGCACAAAATAGAGTAAAACGGATGACAATTTTTCATAATAACTCGAAACTATATAGTTTATTAAACCCAAAAGACAGATCTGGGGTGTAAGGTGTCGAGGGAACTCAAAATGAACATGGAGGAACACTATTAATGTCCAGAAGGGTGAGACCTTAGGACATAACCATATACAGTAAAGGTATGTGCCAACAGCGGATTGGCATCTAAAACAAGAATCAGAAACAGACGCTCCCATTCTCTGAAGACTGACTGGAGTATAGTAAATCTGGTGTGGAATACAAGATTGTATCAGTCTTTTGCACTCGCTACTGAATAAAAAAAGGAGAGCTCCACCTCCCTCCACTTCTCCTCTGCCAGATCACGTGTATCACCATTCCACTTAGCAAAAGCCCTGTCAAAGGGACTATGATCAGGAGAGTGTAGCAAAGCATGAGTTTTTGTGAGGACCTTAGAAAGATCTGGGACACCAAGGAGATTTTTAGTCTGGGGTGGGAGGAGCGCTAAGCAAGGAGATGTAAATCTATATAAAAGATTCGTAAGGCTTTCATAATAGCTAATTAGTGCTCCTGCAAGAGCAGTAGCTGCATTGCTTCGATCAATGTCGATCCACCAGTGTGCGTATACAAGTTGGGAAGCCAGGTAATACAAATAAAGATTAGGCGCTGTCATTCCACCCAGATGTTTAGGGGCTTGTAGTAGATTGAGACTAAGTCTATGTCACGATTCCGGGGTATGTGGACCCACTAGGCCGCTCCCCCGCAGCGGAGTGGCAGCTGACCAAACAACAGTCAATGGAAAGTCTAAGCACACAAGTACCTGTATGAAACTCCAGACAGACACGAGATGTAGCTGATGCCTTGGCACAGATGATTCGTGGCACCAATGATGCTTGCCAACTGAAGCTTGGCGTGGCAGATGACACTGGACATGGCAGATGACACAGAATGTTGCAGATGACACCAGACGTGCCAGATGACACTGGATGTGGCAGATGACTCCAACACGACTCCAACACTAGACTTTAGCTCAGGAACAAACACAGTTACTGGATACAGGATCCGGGAAGCAGGATATGGGAACAATGGGAATAGGATACAACTAAGAGACCATTTGCTTAACTAACATGGGAAGACAACAACAACACTCAGGCAAGGAGAGGAGTTGCAATGCCCCTTTTAAAGTCCAGGGTTTAAGGGGATTGGCTGGAAAACTACACAGGTGCGCACGCACACCCTACTGGACACAGAGGAGAGCTGCAGCTGTGTGTGCTGGTGTCTCTGGGGAGGGAGACGCCGGCATGAAGAAACAGTCCTGTGGTCACGGCTGCTGTTAAGTGGGATGTGCCGGCGGTCCGCGACCGCAGGCACAAGAGTCTAGGAGTATTGCCTTGCCAATAAAATGACCGAAGGATAACATTTAACTGCCTGAAGAAGTTTTTAGGTATTACTATTGGGCAAGCATGGAATAAATAGAGGAACCTAGAAAGATAAATCATTTTAACCACTTTCTAACCAGAGGCTTTTACCCCCCTTCCTGACCAGGACCATTTTTAAGTTTTAGCCATGTGCCAATTTAAAAGCAAATTGTTGTTCTATTATTCTTCCAACCTACATGTATTTGGTCTTGTTTTTCTCAGAACATGTTGGGCTTCCATATTGTGTAAAAAAAAGTGATATGTTTTACTTTTTTTAAAAATGTAAAAGGAAAAAAGGGAAATAAATTTTAAATAAATTTGAATATGTGATTTTAAGTAATGTTTTTTGACATCTGGTGCATGCCCCTGGGTAAACACACCTGAATACATATTTGGAAACTTCTGCCGACTTCAGCGATACTAAATGTGTGCACATTTCTTACACACTGGCAAGTGTAAGGCGGAGCTTACAATGAATGATACGCAAACTGACTTTTGGAGTGCAAATTTTCCAAAGCTGGTTTGCTGACACATACGACAATTACAGATGTTGTGAAGTGTCAAAACACTGTCAACACCCCCAAAATGACTCTTTTTAGGATATTAGACCCCCAAGGTATTTGTTTAGTGACATATAAAAGATTTTAGCCCTCCTTTTTTTTCAGACAATTTATTGACTTTGATGTAAAAAATTAAAACTGACATTTTTTTTCCAAATATGTGAATTCAGGTTACCGTTTCTGACATCTGGTGCATGCCACTGGGCAAACACACCTGAATACATATTTTGCAACCACTGCCGACATAGATAACAAATATGTTCGCATTTCATACTTGCTGGGTGCAAGGCGGCAGAGCTTACAATGAATGGTGCGCAAACTGGCTTCTGGAGAGAAAATTTTCCAAAGCTGGTTCCAAAGCGATCTTTGTGCAGGTGACCTGTGTCGCGGCCAAAGTCGCCGTGTAACCACAGCATAAAACTGTACATTTATATATGATCTACATATCTAAATATATATATATATATATATATATATATATATATATATAAAGAGATAGGTAGATAGAAATCATAATAATCTTTATTTGTATAACACAAAAAAAATCGCAACTTAGATATATAAAGATATTATAATTGTCTGTCCGTCTGTCTATCTATCTATCTAATCTATCTATCTAATCTATCTATCTATCTATCTATCTATCTATCTATCTATCTATCTATCTATCTATCTATCTATCTATCTATCTATCTATCTATCTATCTATCTATCTATCTATCTATCTATCTCATATTGATATATAGTATAGTTCTAGGCTGGGGCTACATGGCGACTTTGGCCACGATACAGGTCCCATGGCCAAAAATTGCTTTGTCCGTTAGCCTACATAGCAAGTAAAATTACCGCGACCACATTCACTGTCATTACTTGCCATGTAGGCTACGGAACATAATGATCTTTGGCCATGTGACTTGTGTCGTGGCCAAAGTCGCCCCAGCCTAAAACTATACTATATATCAATATAAATGGGAAAGATAGATAGATAGAAAAACAGAGGAAGGCAGCACTCCACAGCAAGTAGTTTCAAGTGAAAATTGCATTTTATTCACCCATTGACAGTGAAACGTTGCAGCCCCAGCATGGGCCTTTCTCAAGCAGTGAAACTTCCTTTGTTTTTCTATATACACAGAACCGGAGGTCAAGGTCCAGAGGCCTGCACCTTATGAACAACATTATTAAGGATGTGAGCCTGTAATTGCTGCTCTCCTTTGCGATGGATGGATGGATGGATGGATGGATGGATGGATGGATGGATGGATGGATAGATAGATAGATAGATAGATAGATAGATAGATAGATAGATAGATAGATAGATAAAGATAATAATCTCTATTTATGACGCAAAAAATAAATCTGCATTTAGATAGATTATTATTATTATATCTTTATTATAGATAGATAGATAAATAGATAGACACAAAAATAATCCGTATAATATCTTTATTATGGACTAGATGGATAGATATGCGGTAAATAAATATGAGGTAGATAGATAGATAGATAGATAGATATACCAGTGCATCGCAAAGACTCAATATTTACAGTGTTGACCCTTCTTTTTCAAGACTTCTGCAATTCACCCTGGTATGTTGGATATAAGCTTCTGGGCCAAATCCTGACTGATGGCTACCCATTCTTGCCTAATCAGTGATTGGAGTTTATCAAAATTTCTGTGTTTTTTGTTTGTCCACCCGCTTTTTGAGTGTTGACCAGAGGTTCTCAATGGGATTTAGATCTGTGGAGTTTCTTGGCCATGGAACCAACATGTCAATGTTTTGTTCACCAAGCCACTTAGTTATCACTTTTGCCTGGTGAAATGGTCCTCCATCATGCTGGAAAAAGCATTGTTCACCACCAAATTGCTCCTGGATCGTTGGGAGAAGTTGCTCTTGGGGGATGTTTAGATAACATTCTTTATTAATTGAAGCGTTCTTAGGCAAAATTGTTAGTGAGCCCACTCCCTTGGATGAAAAGCAACCCCACACATGAATGTTCTCAGGATGCTTTACTGTTGGCATGACACGGGACTCAGGGTAGCACTCACCTTTTCTTCTTTCAACAATCATTCTTCCAGATTTCCCAAACAGTCTGAAGGGGGCTTCATAAGAGAAAATAAGTTTACCCCAGTACTCTGAAGTCTAATTCCTGCACTTCCTTCAGAATGTCAGTCTGTCCTTGATGTTTTTCTTGGAGAGAAGTGGCTTCTTTGCTGCCCTTCTTGACACCAGGCCAGCCTCCCAAAGCCTTCACCTTACTGTGCGTGCAGACGCCTGCTGCCATTCATGGTCAAGCTCTGTGCTAATGTTAAATCGATCCGGTAGCTGAATCCCCTTTAGCAGATGGTCCTAGCAATTGCTGGACTTTCTTGGACGCGCTGAAGAATTCTTTACAGCAATTGAACATCTCTCCTTGAAGTTCTTGATGATCCAATAAATGGTGGATTTAGGGGAAATCTTACAAGGAGAAATCTCCTTGCCTGTAAAGCTTTTGATGCAAAGAAGTGTGACTGCACGTGTGTAATCCAAAAAATAAAATATTTGAAGCAGCATAAATCCCGATATCAGGAGCGGTGTCACGCTGTAAGATCAGACAAACCCAGTCTGACGTAATGTCCTCAGAAAAAGCGTGGTTGAATAGCAGCACACGTCTCCCAAATTTCAATCAATATGTTCTTTTATTGGTCAAACATCCAGTAAAAAAAATGGCCACGTTTTGACCCATGACAAGTGGAGGGTCTTTCTCAAGGCTTGAGAAAGACCCTCCACTTGTCACGGGTCAAAACGTGGCCATTTTTTTACTGGATGTTTGACCAATAAAAGAACATATTGATTGCACGTGTGTAATGTCAGTGGCTGCGGGCTGTCAGCTCCAATCCCCTCCTGACAGCCGCAGCCACGAGTCGGCAACCGCTGGCCCCAGCCTCCTCCTCAGGAGACGCCATCGCTCGCTTCCACTCACCTCAGTCGGATCCCGTTTTTATGAACTTTGACCCGTGAGTATCCTGGACTATAAGAGGGGTCCAGCCCCCTGCTTCTATGCCTGAGCATTGTTGATGTTTCCTAGTTTGTGATGGCCTCCTTGTGTGTTTCCTGTTTCCTGTTCCTGTACCTGTTCCTGTTCCTGTTCCTTGCATTCCATACCATCCTGGTCGAGCACTGTGCTGTGCCAAAGTCATGTCGTGCTGTGTTCAACGTCTGACCTGCTTCACCTCGCCTGACGTCTACCTGCTGCCTAGTCCTAGTCGAGACTGCCCTGCTGCTGTCTGAGCTGCCACAGGTACCTATACGAACTATAGAATCTCACCTGCACCCTGTTGGCCAGCTTCCTTACCCCCAAGGCAGTACAGCTCAGTGGGTCCACAGACCCTTCGTGACAACGTGTTTCCTTGGAGGTAACCATGGTTAACAGAGGAAGAGAATGATTTTGAAGCACCATCCTCCTTTTAAAGCAAGCAGTCTGCTCTTATAATTCAATCAGAATGACAGCATGATATCAGCTGCCTTGTCCTTCTTAACACTTTCTCTTGAGGTAATGAGAAGATCACTGAAATTATGTCAGCAGGTTATTTTGTGGCAAATTTGAAATGCAGTGGAAATTGTTTTTTTGTGATAAGGTTAATTTTCATGGCAAGGAATAACTTTGCAATTCATCTGATCACTCTTCATAACAATCTAGAGTTAATGCAAATTGCCACTATAAAAACTGACCTGCAAATTTTGTGAAAACCAAAATTTCTGTCAGTCTCAAAACTTTTGGCCAGGACTGTATTTTCTTTACATGATTATAGATGCAGCCATCTTACCTTAGCTCCTGCTCTGTTCATTTTTCAGCAGGACTTGGCACATGCCCACACTGCCAAAAGTACCAATACCTGGTTTAATAACCACAGTATCACTGTGCTTGATTGGACAGCAAACTCGCCTGACCTAAACCCCACAGAGAATCTATGGGGTATTGTCAAGAGGAAGATGAGAGACACCAGACCCAACAATGCAGACGAGCTGAAGGCCGCTATCAAATCAACCTGGGCTTCCATAACACCTCAGCAGTGCCACAGGCTGATCACCTCCATGCCACGCCGCATTGATGCAGTAATTCATGCAAAAGGAGCACTGACCAAGTATTGAGGGCATATACTGTACAGACTTTTCAGTAGGCCTACATTTCGGTATTAAAAATAATTTTTGAAGTTGGGCTTATATAATAAAGATTGATTTGCCTACCGGCAAAAAAAGCCCTGTTTTCCAACTATCAGAATTGAAAATAATAAAGTATTTATTTGATTTATGCAACAAGACAAACTACATAAACATAAAAACAAGGTCCATTGCTGACTACAATCAGCACAGTGCAGAGTATAAGGAGCCTAGAGTCAACGGCTGCAGCACGTTGCACCCAGCTCACAATTCGATTCTAGGAGTCAGCAGGACAGGTATTTAAAATTGAGAAGGAAGCCCCCCCGACATGTTTCGCTACGATGTAGCGTCTTCAGGGGTATCGGGGCTACTGACAGCGCGCGGCGAAATGTCCGTGCTTAAGTGTATACTGGGGTTGCTCCACGTGTTCCCCTGATTGGCCGCTGGCCAATCAGAGAGAGGGCAAGGGACGAGCCCTCTGATGAGTGATAGACGTACCACGCCACCAATTGCCAAAAAAGGAATACCTATCGGGCAATATCTTCGTGCGAAACGTAATTGCTCCGATGAGGAGGCTTTTGAACTTGAATGCAACGGTCTATTTACTAAATTTTTAGCTCGGGGTTATCCTAGGAAATGGCTACATAAAGCCTATGCCAGAGCGAGAGACACGAATAGAAAAGATCTACTGTATGAACAGAAATCCGCGAGTATACACTATACAACTGCCGCTATTGAGTCTGGTGGAACTACCAGTGTCAGATGCATTGGTACCTTTGACACTGGCTCACAACAGGTTCGTAAGATTCTTGAACGCCATTGGCCAATTCTTCTGTCCGATCCCGATCTCCAGGGATTTGTACCTTCCGTCCCTGCTATTACGTACCGCAGAGGCAGGAATCTTCGTGATTACCTGGTGCATAGTCATCATACTGGACCATCTACTGTCTCCAAAAACTGGCTGAAGACGTCAGTTGTAGGCTCCCATCCATGTGGCCGCTGTTCCTTCTGCCATCTAATGCCTACTACTAAACAATTTACTAACCCTATTGACAATAGAACATACCAGGTTAGACAATTCATTAATTGTCAGAGCAAGGGGGTTATTTACATTGCCAAATGTCCCTGTCCCAAGTTTTATGTGGGTAAGACTATACAGGAGCTAAGGAGGAGAATATCTAAACATCTCAGCACCATTAACAATAGAGAGGATACACCCCTATCCAGACATATACGTTATGCTCATGACGGAGATATCTGTTCGTTGCAATTTTGGGGCGTCATGCAGGTGAAACTTGGTCCAAGAGCAGGGAATCTGGACCGTAAACTGTTACAAGAGGAGGCACGTTGGATCCATCGCCTGGGCTCTCTTAGCCCAGGTGGTCTAAATGAGGGCTTCACTTACGCCGCGTTCTTATGAAAACATATGCGCCTATTATGTTACTAATCAAGGCCATAGGCCACTAGAATGGCACTTTGCCAGTGTACTATCTGTGACTATAATAATCTATGGGTCATGTTTTTCATACACTGACCCCCCTTTTTGAACCAAACGTTTATTATTATGTCTTTGACAGTAATCTTACTAATTGATCCATTTATTATAATGTGTAGGCAACAACTGCTTTTACATAATCTTAGATCTATGTTCAGGAACTGACACTGTGGCGTCCATGTCATTCTGTTAGACCTCTACGTCATAGAATGACACAGTTGCTCTATCCCTTCCCAAAATTATTACTACCCATGATAGCATTACTATCATTACAGTCGTTTAATGTATGGGATTTTTTTCTATCATACTCTCTTCTGTGACTATGCGTGCGTGTTGATAGCATGCACCCACTGTTAACAAAATCTCACCTGCCTCTATCCTTATGCGCCTGTGCGCTTCATTACAATCTCATCGGCTATTTGAATTAGCCGGCAACTGGTGGTGTGGGACGTCTATTATTCATCAGAGGGCTCGTCCTCTGCCCTCTTTCTGATTGGCCATCACTATCCATGATAGTAGTTCTATCGTTACAGCTACTTAAATGCGGGATTTTTTCTATCACCCTCTCTCTTGATGTTGCGCATGCGCGTCGATAACATGCAGTCACCATCAGTAGTATCTTACCTGCCTTCCCCTCAAAACGCCTGTGCGCTTCAGCTTATCCCCATTGGCTATCTGAACTAGTTGGCAATTGGTGGCGTGGTACGTCTATCACTCATCAGAGGGCTCGTCCCTTGCCCTCTCTCTGATTGGCCAGCGGCCAATCAGGGGAACACGTGGAGCAACCCCAGTATACACTTAAGCACGGACATTTCGCCGCGCGCTGTCAGTAGCCCCGATACCCCTGAAGACGCTACATCGTAGCGAAACATGTCGGGGGGGCTTCCTTCTCAATTTTAAATACCTGTCCTGCTGACTCCTAGAATCGAATTGTGAGCTGGGTGCAACGTGCTGCAGCCGTTGACTCTAGGCTCCTTATACTCTGCACTGTGCTGATTGTAGTCAGCAATGGACCTTGTTTTTATGTTTATGTAGTTTGTCTTGTTGCATAAATCAAATAAATACTTTATTATTTTCAATTCTGATAGTTGGAAAACAGGGCTTTTTTGCCAGTAGGCAAATCAATCTTTTCAATTTAAACTATACGCCCACCAACTATAAGGGTCCTCCCTTTGTATGTATGGGCTTATATAATACTCACATTTTCTGAGACACTAAATTTTGGGTTGTCATTAACTGTTAGCCATAATCATCAACATTAAAAGGAAAAAATGCTGGAAATAGATCACTCTGTGTGTAATGAATCTATATAATATATGAGTTTCAATTTTTGAATTGAATTACTGAAATAAATTAACTTTTTGATGATATTCTAATTCATTGAGACGGACTAGTATATATGTATATATATATGTATAGTAATGTGCAAAAGTTTTAGGCAGCTTTGGAAAAATGCTGCACAGTAAGAGTGCTTTAAAATTACAAGTGTGAATATTCAACTCCCTCACCCCAAAAAAGTTAATAAAAGTTAATCAATATAATATATGCCGTTGAAAAATACAAGTCCCACAAATGCAAGCCCTCATACGACTATGTTGACGGAAAAATTAAAAAGTTCTAACTCTTGCGAAGATGAGAAAAAGAAAAAAAAATTATTTAAGGACAAAATAGGCCTTGTTGTTAAGGGTTAACAAAGACAAACTTTAAAGAAATTTTCCTAACTGGGCAAACTGTCACGGAGCTCATAGATATTAGTGACTGTCACGGGGCTAACAGACGATGGTGTGGACTCACTGTGTCGCTAATGTATTTGGTGTAGGGATAAACTGAAGAGAGGTTTCTAAGGGGTAGCTAGGTGTGCACTCTTTAAGCTCCGTACAGAGATGTTAACTTTGCCGGTAGTATCCCCAGGTAGCTACCCCCAGAGTTGTCTCCATTGGCAACGACCAATGCGTATGTAATGTCCGTGGCTGCGGGCTGTCAGCTCCAACCTCCCCTTGACAGCCACAGCTACGAGTCGGCAAGCGCTGGCCCCAGCCTCCTCCTCAGGAGACGCCAGCGCTCGCATCCACTCACCTCTGCCGGATCATGTAGGGTGCACACGCACGCTCGTCCCCGCTCTTAAAGGGGCAGCGCGCACACCGGACCTCATGGACGACCTTTGATCCATGAGTACCCTGGACTATAAGAGGGGTCCAGCCCCCTAGTTCTATGCCTGAGCGTTGTTGTGTATCCCTTAGTCTGTCTATGCAAATTGGTCCCCTAGTGTTTCCTGCTCCCAGTGTTTCCTGTTAATGGATTTTGTAGGATAATAGTCAGGTGTATGATTAACCAATTATAGGTGATAATTATTATCATTGTCCTATGTAGGTTGAAACACATTCATTTACTATTTACAATTTTTTTTCACAGCTAATTTAGTGGGGTCCGAACACTGAGACCCCCACCAATTGCTTAAATGAACGGCAGAAGCTCACGTGTGAGCGCTGAACCGCTCCGTTTCTGTTCGTATTTTTCCAGAAATCAATGTAGCGTTGTAAGGGCTCAATAGAAAGTCTATGAGCCCGTACTCTGCTACATCGGCTTTTTGGAAAAAGCCGAACAGAAACGTCTGAGCGCTCACACTAGTGCTTCTGCCGCTTTGTTTTAGCGATTGGTGGGAGTCTCAGTTCCTGTACCCCCACCAATCAAAACTTCTGACATGTCACTATGACATGTCAGAAGTTTGTTTAACGTTTAGTTACCATTTAACACGCACGGTGAAGGCTGTAAAAATAAAAACGCCATAATCGCTGCTTTTTTTTGTCAACTTAGCGGTGACATTTTTTTAAATAAAATGTGATCAAAAAGTCATATGTACCAAAGTATGGTACCAATAAAAAAACACAGCTTGTGCTGCAAAAAATAAGCCCCCACGCCTCTCAATTGACGAAAAAATAAAAAAGTTCTGGCTTTCAGAATATGGAATATAATTTTTTTTCTTTCTAGTAAATAGTTTTTTCTTTGTAAAAGGAGAAAAACATTAAAAAACTATATAAATTTGGTATTACCGTAATCATATTGACCAGCAGAATAAAGTTAATTTGTAGTTTTTACCGCACGGTGAAAGATGTAAAAATGAAACCCAAAAGAAAATGGAACAATCACAGTTTTTTCCAATAACACCCCACATAGAATTTTTTTTCAGTTTCCCAGTACATTATATAGTACTTTAAATGGTGGCAATAGAAACTACAACTCCTCCCGTAGAAAAAAAAAGCCTTCACACCACTCCATTGACGTAAATATAAAAGGTTATGGCTCATAGAAAGCGGGGAGTGTAAAACTAAAATAGAATTTAAAAAATGGTTTGGACTTTAAGGGGTTAAAGGTTTCCTCAATGCTGAAAAATACAGGCAGATTATCCATCATGCAATATTATCAGGGAAGCATCTGATTGGCTCCAAATTTATTCTGCAGCAGGACAACAACCCCAAACATACAGCATAAAGAAGAACAAGGAGCCCTGGAAGTAAAGACATGGCCCCGACAGTGCCCTGATCTCAACATAGAGTCTGTCTGGGTATTATATAAAAAAGACAGAAGGATTTGAGGAAGCCTACATTCCCAGAAAATCTGTGGTTCATTCTCCAAGATGTTTGGAACAACCTCCCTGCCGAGTTCTTTCAAAAACTGTGTTCAAGTGTAACTAGAAGAATTGATGCTGTTTTGAAGGCAAAAGGGTGGACACACCAAATATTGATTTGATTTAGATTTCTCTTCTGTTCATTCACTTATTAACAACAACAACAATATATAAAGTCAAGACTATTTGCAAAGTTGAGTTGCACTAATATTTTTTTTTCTAAATATAGCCTTTAAAAAATCTTTATAGTCCAGTATCTCTTCCCAAATATATTGTAGAGCTAATACAGCAGTGAATTAAATTAAAATTATATTTATATGGGTGAACTTTGCCTCACACACCTATATAAATAATTGGAAAATTAAAGTTTGTCTGTCACCCTGTTCACGCTGTCCTCTTTAGAGAGGTTGTGTCAACAAGACAACTCCTTTTTAAAATTATGCCAACCTCTGGATGAACTGATCACTGTGGGCCTGGCTTCCATAGCGACTATCGCCAGGAGAACCTGTGGCTGGACATACATTTTGACATATGGTATTACATGCCCGTCATTAAAATGAATGGTTGACCACATAATACATCGACAATTGGATCAGCCAAAATGGTAGCCGCTCTTTGTTAGCAACTCTTCGCTCTTGCTAACAGACATCCATGAGCCAAAGTCTTACCCAATAATGGTACCAAAAGTCCAGCAGATAAACCTGTATTAGTAGAGTGCAGCCCACTTTACTGACAAATGAACATACGTTTAATTTTACAATCTCAGTCATAATGTAATATTTTAGATTATCATTAGTGTAACCAATGTGTTGCTGTTTCTGCCAAATAATCATTATAAAAAGTATATATATATATGTATATATATATATATATGTATATATATATATATATATATATATATATATATATACACTACCGTTCAAAAGTTTAGGGTCACTTAGAAATTTCCTTATATTTGAAATAAAAACACAGTTTTTTTCAATGAAGATAACATTGAATTAATCAGAAATACACTCTATACATTGTTAATGTGCTAAATGACTATTCTAGCTGCAAACGTCTGGTTTTTAATGCAATATCTACATAGGTGTATAGAGGCCCATTTCCAGCAACCATCACTCCAGTGTTCTAATGGTACATTGTGTTTGCTAACTGTGTTAGAAGGCTAATGGATGATTAGAAAACACTTGAAAACCCTTGTGCAATTATGTTAGCACCGCTGTAAACAGTTTTGAGGTTTAGAGGAGCTATAAAACTCACCTTCCTTTGAGCTAGTTGAGAATCTGGAGCATTACATTTGTGGGTTCGATTAAACTCTCAAAATGGCTAGAAAAAGAGAGCTTTCATGTGAAACTGGACAATCTATTCTTGTTCTTAGAAATGAAGGCTATTCCATGTGAGAAATTGCCAAGAAACTGAAGATTTCCTACAACGGTGTGTACTACTCCCTTCAGAGGACAGCACAAACAGGCTCTAACCAGAGTAGAAAGAGAAGTGGGAGGCCCCGCTGCACAACTGAGCAACAAGACAAGTACATTAGAGTCTCTAGTTTGAGAAATAGACGCCTCACAGGTCCTCAACTGGCAACTTCATTAAATAGTACCCGCAAAATGCCAGTGTCAACGTCTACAGTGAAGAGGCGACTCCGGGATGCTGGCCTTCAGGGCAGAGTGGCAAAGAAAAAGCCATATCTGAGACTAGCTAATAAAAGGAAAAGATTAATATGGGCAAAAGCACACAGACATTGGACAGAGGAAGATTGGAAAAAAGTGTTATGTACAGACGAATCGAAGTTTGAGGTGTTTGGATCACACAGAAGAACATTTGTGAGACGCAGAACAACTGAAAAGATGCTGGAAGAGTGCCTGACGCCATCTGTCAAGCATGGTGGAGGTAATGTGATGGTCTGGGGTTGCTTTGGTGCCTGTAAAGTGGGAGATTTGTACAAGGTAAAAGGGATTTTGAATAAGGAAGGCTATCACTTCATTTTGTAACGCCATGCCATACCCTGTGGACAGCGCTTGATTGGAGCCAATTTCATCCTACAACAGGACAATGATCCGAAGCACATCTCCAAATTATGCAAGAACTATTTAGGGAAGAAGCAGGCAGCTGGTATTCTATCTGTAATGGAGTGGCCAGCGCAGTCACCAGATCTCAACCCCATAGAGCTGTTGTGGGAGCAGATTGACCTTATGGTACGCAAGAAGTGCCCATCAAACCAATCCAACTTGTGGGAGGACCTTCTGGAAGCATGGGGTGAAATTTCTAGCGATTACCTCAACAAATTAACAGCTAGAATGCCAAAGGTCTGCAATGCTGTAATTGCTGCAAATGGAGCATTCTTTGACGAAAGCAAAGTTTGAAGGAGAAAATTATTATTTGAAATAAAAATCATTATTTCTAACCTTGTCAATGTCTTGACTATATTTTCTACTCATTTTGCAACTCTTTTGATAACTATAAGTGTGAGTTTTCATGGAAAACACAAAATTGTCTGTGTGACCCCAAACTTTTGAACGGTAGTGTGTATATATATATATATATATATATATATATATATAGGTAGAGATAAGCAGCACTCTTCGACAGATTCCAATACGGTAATGGGTGCAAGCAGGTAATCTAGATCCGTGGATTATAAATCATAAACAAAAGAAATCCCACAGCACTCCGATGGTTCCAAAAAGTATGTGATTTATTCAGTCAACAGCTGCAACGTTTCCGTCCTTCTATAGGACCTTGAAAAAGGTCCTATAGCAGGACGGAAACGTTGCATCTGTTGACTGAATAAATCACATACTTTTTGGAACCATCGGAGTGCTGTGGGATTTCTTTCGTTTATATATATATATATTTTATGTATATATATATATATATATATATATATATATGCATGTGTATCTTATAAGATGTGAGTACAGAACATGAATAGATAGTCAGAATCTTAATTCATTTGGTAACTGTAATGAAAACAAAATTATAAAATGCACAGGGAATTCATACACTTCTGACATCTGTCAAGAAGCAGCTAAGGCATGAAAAGCTAATCACAAGCATGAATTATTT